>NC_057393.1:34045920-34345920 GCF_019320065.1 Cervus canadensis | reverse complement strand
AAACAAGTGGGACAATAAAAACAAAATCTACACAGGAAGCAAAAACAGTCAAAAAGATTAAAAGACAACATACAAAACAGGAGAAAAATATCTGCAAGTCATATCTGACAAGGGGTTAATCTCCAAAATATATAGGAACTCTTAAAACTCAATAGTAAAAGTTAGAAAACCTATTAACCCAATTTAAATATGGGCAAAGGGCTAGAAGGGCCATACCTCTAAAGAAAAACAAGAATGGCAAGCAGGTGTATGAAAAAGTGCTCAACATCAGTAATCTTCAGAGAATGCAAATCAAAACCACAATGATATAGCTCCTTACATCTGTTAGGCTGAATATTATAAGAAAGAAAAATGTGTTGGCAAGGATATGAAGAAATTGAAATCCTTGTATACTGTTGGTGAAAAGACAAAATGGTGCAGCTTATAAGGAAAACAGAAGAGAGGTAAACCAAAAAACTAAAAATAGAATTACCACATGACCCAGCAATCCCATTTTGGACTATTTAATAAAAGAAGTGAAATCATGATGCTAAGGAGATATTACACACCCATGTTCAAGTTAGCATTATTCACTCTAGACAAATGTGGAAAATCCTCAATGTCCATCAGTGGGTGGATGGGAGAAATGTGGTATTTAACAAATGAATGTGTATGCAAAGCTGAAACAGACTCACAGATATATTAAACAAACTAGTGGTTTTCAAAGGGGACAGGAAAGTGGGCATGGATAAATTGTTGGTTGGGTTTAAGAGATATAAACTAGTATGAATAAAATATGTAAGCAACAAGAGTATATTGTGTGGGCTTTCTGGTGGCTCAGCGGTAAAAAGCTGACTGCAATGCAGGAGAAATGGGTTGGATCTTCGGGTGGGAACTATCTGCTGGAGAAGGAAATGGCAACCCACTCCTGTATTCTTGCCTGAAAAATAACATGAACAGAAGAGCCTGGCGAGCTACAGTCTCAAGGCTGTAGCCTTGGATGTGACTTAGCAACTAAGCAACAACCATAATAGAATGTATGACACAAGGGGTTAAACTTAAGTAAACCCTGAACTTTGGCTGATATTGCTGTGTCAGAGTTGGTTCATTGAAACAAATGCACCACACTGGTGAGGGTTATTGATAGAAGAGGCTTTGTGGGTTTAGGATGAGCTATGTGGGAATTGAATACATGTTGCCCAGTTTTGTGTGAACCTAGAACTTCTTCAAAAATAACATTATTTAAAAGAAAAATACACAAAAATAGTTGTAGAATAGCTCCATTCTACAACTCTTGCCAAGACAAGGTGCATTCCTCTCTGGTTGTGGAGACTTTAGTGCTGATGCCCTCCTGGTCATTTGGACATCAATAGGAATTCCATCAGATGTGCGATATTGCTAAACTGAGAGTAAAAAATGCTGAACTCTCAGATAAGGTCTTGTACTGATGAATTGGTGATAGTTAAGCTCACTAAGACATACATTGTTCACTTGAAAAAATAAAGGTCAGATTGGCTGATCTAAGATTTCCACTTATTAGTCATTCTTTCATTCCATATAAAGAAGAGCCTTTCAGAAATCTTAGCAGGAAGAAGGAGGTACAGAGCAAGACACTCCTTAATCAAGGAATAAAATAGTTGCTAAAGGAGCATGACTGAGCTTCTTTTATTCAGAATAAACTGCTGTGGTTCTATTAGTGTGAGAGGCAAATGAATTGCTCGTTGTTCAGTTGCTAAGTCTTGTATAGCTAATTGTGATCCTATGGACTGCAGGATGCCAGGCTTTGCTGTCCTTCACTGTCTCCTGGAGTTTGAACAAACTCATGTCCGTTGAGTCAATGATGCCATCCAAGCACCTCATCCTCTGTTGCCCACTTCTCCCCCTGACCTCAAGCTTTCCCAGCATCAGGAATTTTTTCAAATGAGTTGGCACTTCGCATCTGTTGGCCAAAGTATTGGAGCTTCAGCATCAGTCCTTCCAATGAATATTCAGGGTTGATTTCTTTGGCGTTGACTGGTTTGATCTCCTTGCAGTCCAAGGGATTCCTCTCCAGCATCACAGTTTGAAAGCACGCAGTTTGAAAGCATCAATTCTTGGTGCTCAGACTTCTTTATGGTCCAACTCTCAAATCCGTACATGACTACAGGAAAAACCATAGCTTTGACTAGACAGACCAGAGAAGTGATGTCTCTGCTTTTTTAATATGCTGCCTAGGTTTGCCATAGCTTTCCTTCCAAGAAGCAAGCATCTATTAATTTTATGACTGGAGTCACCATCCACATTGACTTTGGAGCCCAAGAAAATATTATCTGCCACTGTTTCCACTTTCCCCTCTTCTATTTGCCATGAAGTGATGGGAACTGTGGTGTTGGAGATGCCTCTTGAGATTCCCTTGGACTGCAAGGAGATCCAACCAGTCCATCCTAAAGGAGATCAGTCTTGGGTGTTCACTGGAGAGACTGATGCTGAAGCTGAAGCTCCAATACTCTGGCCACCTCATGCAAAGAGTTGACTCATTGGAAAAACCCTGATGCTGGGAAGGGACTGGGGGCAGGAGGAGAAGGGGGCGACAGAGGATGAGATGGCTGGATGGCATCACTGACTAGATGGGCATGAGTTTGAGTAAACTCTGGAAGTTGGTGATGGACAGGGAGGCCTGGTGTGCTGCGATTCATGGGGTCGCAAAGAGTTGGACACGACTGAGAGACTGAACTGACTGACTGACTGACTGATGGGATTGGATGCTATGATCTTAGTTCTTTGAATGTTGAGTTTTAAGTCATTGTCTTCACTCTCCTCTTTCACCCTCTTCCAGAGACCCTTTACTTTTGCTTTACTTTGTGCCATTGGAGCAGTCTCATCTGTGTATCTGAGGCTATTGATATTTCTACAGCAATCCTGATGCCAGCTTGTGATTTCATCCAGTTTAGTATTTCATATGATGTCCTCAGCATAGATGTTAAATAAGCAGGGTGACAATGTACAGCCTTGACATATTCCTTTCCCATTTTTGAAAATATAGCAGTAATGTACTTTGTGAGTATATTTTATGGAAAGTGAGATACATTACAACAATGCTATTAGTAAGGGGAGAGAGACCTTAGATATACTTTGTTACAAGGTACTTGTACTTCATATGAAATAGTATTGGATTATTTTAAAATGGACTTGAATTAATTGTATATTGAGAGCTCTAGGGAAACCATCAAAAACAAGTAATAAAACAGGTATAAGTAATAAGAATAAGTAATAAGAAAATTGAGAAGATGAGAGGTGTCAGCTGCATGGTGACTTAAAACGTTCCTCCTTTCTCTTCCCTCTTTAACAACAAGTTAGAGATCTTTGCCAGCAAATGTCTGTTTGTGCATGCATGTGTGCTAAGTCACCTCAGTTGTGTCAGACTCTGTGCAACCCTGTGGACTGTAGCTCACCAGGCTCCTGTGTCCATGGGATTCTCCAGGCAAGAATACTGGAGTAGATTGCCATGTCCTCCTCCAGCAGATCTTCCTGACCCAGAGATCGAGCCTGCATCTTTTATGTCTCCTCCATTGGCAGGTGGGTTCTTTACCACTAGCACCACCTGAGAAGCTCCAAGGTCCCTATAGTCAAAAACATGTTTTTTCCAGTAATCATGTATGGATATGAGATTTGGCCATAAAGGAGGCTGAACACTGAAAAATTGATGCTTTCACACTGTAGGGCTAGAGAATACTTGAGAATCCCTTGGACAGCAAAGAAGTCACACCAGTCAATCCTAAAGGATATCAACCCTGAATATGCAGGGGAAGGACTGATGCTGAAGCTGAAGCTCCAATACTTTGGCCACCTGATGTGAAGAGCTGACTCACTGAGAAAGACCCTGATACTATGAAAGATTGAGTGCAAAATGAGAAGGTGGCAGCAGAAGAAGAGATGGTTAGATAGTATCACTGACTCAATGGTCATGAATTTGAGCAACTCCAGGAGATAGTGAAGGACTGGCATGCTGCCGTCCATGGGGTCAAAAGAGTTGGACAACACTGAGCAGCTGAACAACAATTAGAGATTTATCCATGAGTGAAATGCTTCAGTGGAAGCAGTGGGGCCACCTGTGCACCTGAAAATGGACAGTCAGGTCTCAGTAAGGGCTGGAGATGCAAAGGGGTTGGTGAAATTGCCCCATTACCTCTTCCTGCCATCAGGGTAAAAACATGGAGAGTGCTGACTTTGACAGATATCCACACATGAGAGGGAATTTCTAGCAGTCTAGCATGTCTGATGGACAATTTCAGTGTAGAATCAGAGCAAGAAGGATATGAGTTGAGATGCAGTGGAGAGAGAAGAACTCCACCACAGACCCCTCCCCTCACCCCACAACCAGGGACTGAGCTGTGTGCTGGCAGCATCCTCTCCTGTGGAGGAGATGGAAAGCAGTGAGTGAGGGCCTGGTCACCTTAGTTGTGTGGGTTGCAGCTGGAGAAACTCATTTCTTTCCAGCAGCAACCAGAGTACTACAGCAGGACCCCCATGACTGGGCCAGAGAGGAGAAAGTGAATGAAGTAGATAAGAATTTCAGAGGACATTAGGGGGAGATGCTGTCCTGCTGACTCTCTTTATGACTCCAGCAGGGAGTCTGTTCACAAGCCTCTGCTATTTATTGGAAAGCGAAAAAGAGGTTTCCAGCAGCAAGTCTGGTTTGTTTTAAGAAGAGAAAACTCAAAAGATTAAGAATTCTGCTGTAAAAGTGAGCAAGAAAGAGTGTGTGTTTTTCAGTACAAAACCTAAGAAACAGCACCACCAATAGCAGCACCAATGATCTATACCACCATCTGAAGACAACCAGTTAAGATTTAAGATTTTCACTTAAAGTGTGACTGGGGCATAGGCTTGGGTTACATGATATTGAATGGTTTGCCTTGGAAATGAACCAAGATCATCTTGTTGTTTTTGAGATTGCACCCAAGTACTGAATTTTGAACTGTTTCATTGACTATGAGGGTTACTCTATTCCTTCTAAGGGATTCTTACCTACAGTAGTAGATATAACGGTGGTCTGCATTAAAGTCACCCATTCCTGTCCATTTTAGTTCATGGTATCTAAAATGTTGATATGCACTCTTGCCATCTCCCACTTTACCACATCCAATTTACCTTGATTCATGGACCCAACATTCCAGGTTTCTATGCAATATTATTTTTTACAGCATCACACTTTGCTTTCACCACCAGACACATCCACAACCTGGCGTCATTTCTGCTTTGGCCCAGGCTCTTCACTCCTTCTGGAGCCGTTTCTCCACTCTTCCCCATTGGATACTGGAGACCTACTGACATGGTGGGCTCCTTTTCTGGTGTCTTTCTTTTGATGAGGTTGAAAGAGAGTGAAAAAGCTGGCTTAAAACTTAGCATTCAAAAAACTAAGATCATGGCATTTGGTCCCATCACTTCACGGCAAATAGATTGGGGAAAATTGAAAACAGTGGCATATTTTATTTTCTTGGGTTCCAAAATCACTGTGGACATTGACTGCAGCCACAAAATTAAAAGATGCTTACTCCTTGGAAGGAAAGCTATGACAAACCTGGACAGTGCATTAAAAAGCAGAAACATCACTTCTCTGCAAAGCTCTGTCTAGCCAAAACTGTGGTTTTTCCAGTAGTCATGTACAGATGTGAGAGTTGGACCATCAAGAAGGCTGAGTGACAAAGAGTTAATGCTTTCAAATCGTGATGTTAGAGAAGATTCTTGAGAGTCCCTTGGACAGCAAAGACATCAAAGCAGTCAATCCTGAAGGAAAGCAATCCTGAATATTCATTGGAAGAACTGATGCTGAAACTGAGGGACTGAACAACAGCAACTATTATTGTAGAACTCTCTGTTTATCATTTTAGGTCTTTCATTATTTGTCTTATATATTTTGGGGCTCTGTTCTCTAGGTATATATATGTGTATAATTATATTGCTTCTTGAAGGATTTACTTTTTTAATCCAATATAGAGCATTTCCCTGGAGAAGGAAATGGCAACCCAGTCTAATATTCTTGCTTAGATAACCCCATGGACGTGAACCTGGTGGGCTACGATCCATATGTCACAAAGAGTTGTACAAGTCTGAAGTGACTTAGCATGCAAAGCATTTCATTCTTATTGTTTCTTTTAAATTGTTATTTATTAAAAACCATTTCTTCTTAACCTTAGTAACGTCATTCCTGCTTTATTTGGCTATTCATTGATGGCAAAATCTCTTTTCCTCTTTCCCATTCAACAGATTCATGTCTTTGTATTTCAAAAGTGAGTTTTGTATTGACAAAATGTAGTTAAGTTGAGAGTGATTGACATGACTTTAATTTCGGGTGTACAACATAATGATTCAGTAAAAGGGGATATTGCAAAATGATTACCACAATAAATATAGTTAACATCCATTGCAACACATAGTTTCAATTTTTTCTTGTCATGGAACTCTTAAGGTTTACTTTCCTAGCAAGTTTCAAATATACAATACAGTATTATTTACAGTCATCATGTAGTATAGTGTATCTGCAACACTTATTTTATACCTGAAAATTTATACATTTTGATTCCCTTCATTCTTTTTGACCACCCCTCATCTCTGGCAGGCACTGATATCAAATACCAAATTTGTATTTATGAGATCAGATTTTAAAGTATTTTACATACATGATTGATCATATGGTATTTGTCTTTCTGTGTCTGATTTATTTCACTTAGCACAATAACTTCAAGGCCCATCCATGTTGTCACATGTGTCAGGATTTCCTTCTTTAATTTACAGCATATTATATTCTATATATGTATGGACTGGGTATTAGAGATATGTAATGAAATATTTATGTACATAATTTAAAAATGTATTCTTTTGGGCATTCCTTGGTAGCCTGATGGTCAGGTTCCTGGTTTTCACTGCCATGGCCTGGGTTCAGTGCCTGAGATCCTACAAGTGAAGTGGCCAAAAATATAAATATGTATATATTCTTATATTTTTAAAATTGTGAGTTTCAATCCATTAAAGTGATTATTAATATTAAAGGACTTATTCCTGCTGTTAGTTTTTGTTTTCATGTATGTTTTTTGTTTCTCAGTTCTTCCGGTATAGCTTTATTTTTTGTATGATCACTTTTTTCTAGTGTAACTTTTTACCCCTTTCAAATGTTTGTATATTTCTGTTAATCTTTAAAATGGGAATTATTGTTAACCTCTCTTAAAAAAATGATTTTATTTATTTATTTATTTATTTTGGTTGCAATGGCTTTTCATTGCTTTGTGTGGACTTTCTCTACTTGTGGTGAGAGGGGACTACTCTTTGCTGTGATATGTGGGCTTCTCATTGTGGCAGTTTCTTTTGCTGCATAGCACAGGCTCTAGGTGCGTGGGCTTCATTAGTTTCAGCATGCAGGGTCAGAAACTGTGGCACACGTGCTTAGTTGCTCTGAGGCATGTGGAATTGCCCCTGACCAGGGATCAAAACCATGTCCCCTGCACTGGAGCTGAATTTTTAACCACTGGACCACCAGGGAAGTCCTGTTAACTTCTTAAATTTAGAAAAATCCAATATGAATCGTTTTCACTGTAGCTTCTAATTGTATATGTTAATTCTGATCCCATCCAGTTTCATTCCACTTTCTTTCACTGGTATCACAGAATATATCTGTATATGGTTTTTTCTAGAATAATGTATTTCTAATGATTGTTTTTATGCATTTTTCTTTTATTTATTTATTTTTAATTTTTTTTATTAGTCAGAGGCTAATTACTTTACAATATTGTAGTGGTTTTTGCCATACATTGACATGAATTAGCCATGGATTTACATGTGTTCCCCATCCTGAACCCCCCTCCCACCTCCCTCCCCATCCCATCCGTCTGGGTGTTCTCAGTGCACCAGCCCTGAGCACTTGTCTCATGCATCCAACCTGGGCTGGCGATCTGTTTCACCCTTGATAGTATACATGTTTCAATGCTATTCTCTCAGGTCATCTCACCCTCACCTTCTCCCACAGAGTCCAGAAGTCTGTTCTATACAACTGTGTCTCTTTTTCTGTCCTGCACATAGGGTTTTCATTACCATCTTTTAAAATTCCATATATATGTGTTAGTATACTGTATTGGTATTTATCTTTCTGGCTTACTTCACTCTGTATAATGGGCTCCAGTTTCATCCATCTCATTAGAACTGATTCAAATGTATTCTTTCTAATGGCTGAGTAATATTCCATTGTGTATATGTACCATAGCTTCCTTATCCATTCATCTGCTGATGGGCATCGAGGTTGCTTCCATGTCCTGGCTATTATAAACTGTGCTGCGATGAACACTGGGGTACATGTGTCTCTTTCAGATCTGGTTTCCTTGGTGTGTATGCCCAGGAGTGGGATTGCTGGGTCATATGGCAGTTCTATTTCCAGTTTTTTAAGGAATCTTCACACTGTTCTGCATAGTGACTGTACTAGTTTGCATTCCCACCAACAGTGTAAGAGGGTTCCCTTTCCTCCACACCCTCTCCAGCATTTATTGCTTGTAGACTTTTGGATAGCAGCCAATCTGACTGGCGTGTAATGGCACCTCATTGTGGTTTTGATTTGCATTTCTCTGATAATGAGTGATGTTGAGCATCTTTCCATGTGTTTGTTAGCCATCTGTATGTCTTCTTTGGAGAAATGTCTGTTTAGTTCTTTGGCCCATAATTTGACTGAGTCATTTATTTCTCTGGAATTGAGCTGCAGGAGTTGGTTGTATGTTTTGGAGATTAATCCTTTGTCTGTTTCTTCGTTTGCTATTATTTTCTCCCAATCTGAGGGCTGTCTTTTCACTTTGTTTATAGTTTCCTTTGTTGTGCAAAAGCTTTTAAGTTTAATTAGGTCCCATTTGTTTATTTTTGCTTTTATTTCCAATATTCTGGGAGGTGGGTCATAGCGGATCTTGCTGTGATTCATATCAGAGAGTGTTTTGCCTATGTTCTCCTCTAGGAGTTTTATAGTTTCTGGTCTTGCATTTAGATCTTTAATCCATTTTGAGTTTATTTTTGTGTATGGTGTTAGAAAGTGTCCTAGTTTCATTCTTTTACAAGTGGTTGACCAGTTTTCCAGGACCACTTGTTAAAGAGGTTGTCTTTTTTCCATTGTATATTCTTGCCTCCTTTGTTGAAGATAAGGTGTCTACAGACACATGGATTTATCTCTGGGCTTTCTATTCTGTTCCATTGATCTATATTTCTGTCTTTGTGCCAGTACCATACTGTCTTGATGACTGTGGCTTTGTAGTAGAGACTGAAGTCAGGCAGGTTGATTCCTCCACTTCCATTCTTCGTTCTCAAGATTGCTTTGGCTATTCGAGGTTTTTTGTATATCCATACAAATTGTGAAATTATTTGTTCTAGTTCTGTGAAGAATACCATTGGTAGCTTGATAGGGATTGCATTGAATCTATAGATTGCTTTGGGTAGTATACTCATTTTCACTATATTGATTGTTTTGATCCATGAACACGGTATATTTCTCCATCTGTTTGTGTCCTCTTTGATTTCTTTCATCAGTGTTTTATAGTTTTCTATATATAGGTCTTTTGTTTCTTTAGGTAAATATATTCCAAAATATTTATTCTTTTTTTTGCAATGGTGAATGGAACTGTTGACTCAATTTCTCTTTCTGTTTTCTCATTGTTAGTGTATAGGAATGCAAGGGATTTCTGTGTGTTAATTTTATATCCTGCAACTTTACTATATTCATTGATTAGCTCTAGTAATTTTCTGGTGGAGTCTTTAGGGTTTTCTATGTCGAGGATCATGTCATCTGCAAACAGTGAGAGTTTCACTTCTTCTTTTCCTATCTGGATTCCTTTTATTTCTTTTTCTGCTCTGATTGCTGTGGCCCAAACTTCCAACACTATGTTGAATAGTAGTGGTGAGAGTGGGCACTTTTGTCTTATTCCTGACTTTAGCAGAAATGCTTTCAATTTTTCACCATTGAGGATAATGTTTGCTGTGGGTTTGTCATATATAGCTTTCAGTATGTTGGGGTATGTTCCTTCTATTCCTGCTTTCTGGAGGGTTTTTATCATAAATGGATGTTGAATTTTGTCAGAGGCTTTCTCTACATCTATTGAGATAATCATATGGTTTTTATCTTTCAATTTGTTAATGTGGTGTATTACATTGATTGATTTGTGGATATTAAAGAATCCTTGCATTTCTGGGATAAAGCCCACTTGGTCATGGTGTATGATTTTTTTTAATGTTGCTGAATTCTGTTTGCTAGAATTTTGTTAAGGATTTTTGCATCTATGTTCATCAGTGATATTGAACTGTAGTTTTCTTTTTTTGTGGCATCTTTGTCTGGATTTGGAATTAGGGTGATGGTGGCCTCATAGAATGAGTTTGGAAGTTTACCTTCTTCTGCAATTTTCTGGAAGAGTTTGAGTAAGATAGGTGTTAGCTCTTCTCTAAATTTTTGGTAGAATTCAGCTGTGAAGCCATCTGGTCCTGTGCTTTTGTTTGCTGGAAGATTTCTGATTACAGTTTCGATTTCCTTGCTTGTGATGGGTCTGTTAAGATCTTCTATTTCTTCCTGGTTCAGTTTTGGAAAGTTATACTTTTCTAAGAATTTGTCCATTTCTTCCAAGTTGTCCATTTTATGGCATAGAGCTGCTGGTAGTAGTTTCTTATGATCCTTTGTATTTCAGGTTTGTCTGTTGTGATCTCTCCATTTTCATTTCTAATTTTGTTAATGTGGTTCTTCTCCCTTTGTTTCTTAATGAGTCTTGCTAACGGTTTGTCAATTTTGTTTATTTTTTCAAAAAACCAGCTTTTAGCTTTGTTGATTTTTGCTATGGTCTCTTTAGTTTCTTTTGCATTTATTTCTGCCCTAATTTTTAAGATTTCTTTTCTTCTACTAGCCCTGGTGTTCTTCATTTCTTCCTTCTCTAGTTGCTTTAGGTGTAGAGTTAGGTTATTTATTTAACTCTTTTCTTGTTTCTTGAGGTAAGCCTGTAATGCTATGAACCTTCCCCTTAGCACTGCTTTTACAGTGTCCCTTAGGTTTCCGGTTGTTGTGTTTTCATTTTCATTCGTTTCTATGCATATTTTGATTTCTTTTTTGATTTCTTCTATGATGTGTTGGTTATTCAGAAGCCTGTTATTTAGCCTCCATGTGTTTGAATTTTTAATAATTTTTTTCCCCTGTAATTGAAATCTAATCTTTTTGCACTGTGATCAGAAAAGAAGGCTGGAATGATTTCAATTTTTCTGAATTTACCAAGGCTAGATTTATGGCCCAACATGTGATCTATTCTGAGAAGGTTCCGTGTGCACTTGAAAGAAAGGTGAAATTGATTGTTTTGGGTGAAATGTCCTATAGATATCAATTAGGTCTATCTGGTCCATTGTGTAGCTGGTCCCTGAGGTTGTCCTCATTTCTTTTCATTCTTTTTTCTTTTTTCCTCTCTGATTCATTTATTTCCACCATTTTATCTTCTACCTCACTTATCCTACTTTCTGCCTTTGTTATTCTACTGTTGGTTCCCTCCAGAGTGTTTTTTATCTCACTTATTGCATTATTCATTTTTAATTGTCTCTTTTTTATTTCTTCTAGGTCCTTGTTAAATATTTCTTGCATCTTCTCAATCCTTGTCTCCAGGCTATTTATCTCCATTTTGTTTTCAAGATTTTGGATCATTTTTATTATCATTATTCTAAATTCTTTTTCAGGTAGATTCCCTATCTCCTCCTCTTTTGTTTGGCTTGGTGGGCATTTTTCATGTTCCTTTACCTGCTTGGTAATTCTCTGCCTTATCATCTTGTTTAGATTGCTGTGTTTGGGGTGGCCTTTTGGTATTCTGGTAGCCTGTGGTTCCTTTTTATTGTGGAGGTTGCTCCCAGTGGGTGGGGCTGGACGATTGGCTTGTCAAGGTTTCTTGGTTAGGGAAGCTTGCGTAGGTGTTCTGGTGGGTGGAGCTGGATTTGTTCTCTCTGGAGTGCAATGGAGTGTCCAGTAGTGAGTTTTGAGATGGGTGTATGGGTTTGGTGTGACTTTGGGCAGCCTGTATATTGGCTCTCAGAGCTATGCTCCTCCATTGCTGGAGAATTTGCATGGTATGTCTTGCTCTGGAACTTGTTGTCTTTTGGGTGGTGCTTGGTTTCAGTGTAGGTATGGAGGCTTTTGGATGATCTCTTATTACTTAATGTTCCCTGTAGTCAGGAGTTCTCTGACATTCTCACGTTTTGGGCTTAAGCCTATTGCCTCTGCATTTCAGTCTTATTCTTCCAGTAGCCTCAAGACTTCTCCATCCATACAGCACTGATAATAAAACTTTTAGGTTAATGGTGAAAAGATCTACACAATGAGGGACACCCATAGAGGTTCACAGAGTTACATGAAGAAGAGGAGAGGGAGGAAGGAGATAGAGGTGAGCAGGAGGAGAAAAAGGGGGATTCAAGAGAAGAGAGACAGATCTAGGCAGTACTCTGTCCCCTAAGTGTTCTCCACAGCCCAGAACACCCACAGAGATTCACAGAATTGGATTGAGAAGAGAAGGGGGAGGGAGGAAATAGAGATGATCTGGGGGAGAAAAAGGAGAGTCAAAAAGTGTGAGAGAGTAATCAAACCAGTAATCACACTCCTGAGCAAAAATGGGTACTGAAGGTTGGATTCTTAAATGTCTAAAATTGATATCAAATACTGAAAAACAAAGATTAAAAATCTAGAGTCGAGGTTAGACTCTTAAAAATACAATATTTAAAAAAAAAACCAAAAACACAAAAAATTTGAGAATTACATATGAAGTTCGCTTTAAAAATAGGATCCCCTCCCCCTTTTTTTTGCAAGGTTATAGTGGGTTATAAAAGTGAAAATTATGGAGTAATAGATGAGTAATAGAGGACTTTTAAAAAAAGGAAGAAAAAAATTTTTTAATAAAAAATAATAATAGTAAAAATATATCCAGGAATTTCTCTCGAGCTGTTGCAGGCAGTGTGGGTTCAGTTCAGTTTCAGATAGCTCCTTGTTCCAGCTTACACTTCTCGATATCTATAGGCCCCTTCCAGTGTATTCGGTGTTAACTACAGGGATTTTAATCTGTTGCTCCTGTCACTTTTAAAGTGGCTCCCTTTGTTTATTTGGCTTCTGTTTGCAGGTCTCTACAGTGTCTAATTTCCACCCTGACACAAGTGGATGGAGGTGGTCTCTTGTTTAGGTTCGCTTGTTAAGTCGTGCTGTGGGGATGGAGGAACACAGACAAATATCACTGGTGTGTGTGGGGAGTACTCGCAGTGTTCCGGCCACACTAGGTTTGCCCCCACTCACAGCGTGTGTGCTTTCCCCGTCTACACTGCTCAGGCTCCAGGCTGCTCTACAGGGAGCGGGCCCTGGGTTGCATGGACTTCCCAGGCCCAAACCGCTCAGGTTCAGGTTTTCAGGTACTCCACAAAGGCACAGCCTTGGTTGGGCCTGCGTTTTTTGCCTTCCCTATCCGAGCAGTTCAGAGAATCAGGAGCTTGACTAGTGCACTCTCCCCAGGTGCAGCGCGACTTCTCCCCTCCCCGTCCCCGCCTCAGTTTCAGGGCATACCGGTCTGGTGTGCCATGTGTCTCTTCTGGGGAGCTGATCTCTGGCTGCGACCCTCCTGGCCGATGTCAACCATCCAGAATCTCAGGAAGTCTTTGGTTAGAGACTGGAAGCCTGCTTGCAGTTTGGTCGGGGATGCCGTTTCTGGGGCCAAGAGTTTGCCCCTTTCCCCTCCCCCCTGCCTCCTGACTCCGGCGGGGGATGCGCTGGTCCGAAGCCGGCTAGCTCTTCTCTGGAATTGCTCAGTCCTTCTTTCATTATGCAAATGGCTGGCAGTGCCTTCGGTTAGGGCTTGTCGCAGGTTAATTCTCTCTCTCTCTCTCTCTCTCTCTCTCTCTCTCGCTATCCCACAGTTTAAGTTGCTATCTCATGTTAGCTCACTCAGATTGCCCTCAGGGCTTTCAGGCCCGGTCCTTACCCTAAGCAATGCCGCCCTCTCCTCTCCGTTCAGCCCCAACTTGCTGGTGGCAGATGCGAGCGTCTGGGGTACTTTTCTGCTGGGAGTTGCTTTTAGGCATGTAATCTGTGGGTTTTATTTATTTTTCCTCCCAGTTAGGTTGTCCTCTGAGATTCGAATACTTCCCCCAGACCCATCCGGTGAGAGGGTTTTCTGGTGTTTGGAAACTTCCTCTATTAGGACTCCCTTCCCGGGATGGATCTCTGTCCCTAACTCTTTTGTCTCTCTTTTTATCTTTTATATTTTGTCCTACCTCCTTTTGAAGACAATGGGCTGCTTTTCTGGGTGCCTGATGTCCTCTGCTAGCAATCAGAAGTTGTTTTGTGGAGTTTGCTCAGTGTTCAAATGATCTTTTGATGAATTTGTGGGGGAGAAAGTGGTCTCCCTGTCCTACTCCTCTGCCATCTTAGCTCCTCTCACATTTTTTCTTTTAAAAAAAATAGAAAATTAAAAGAAGGTTTTATATTAGAATATGATAACATTAACTTTTATATTTACCTACATGGTTATTTTTAACAAGGAACTTAGTCTGGCTTTGGATTATCATTTGGTGGCTTTTGCTTTTAACTGGGAAGATGATTACTATTAGCATTTCTTGTAGGGTCAATCTATTAGTCAGGAACCCCCTTAGCTTTTATTTTGGGAATGTCTTATATCTTCTATTTTCTGGAGAGATAATTGTGCAGATACAGACTTCTTGGTTGATATTTTTACATCCAGGATTTAAACTATATCTTTCCACTGATTTCTGGTCTCCATTGTTTGTATAGAAAATGAACTGTTATCCTATTACGAACCTTTGCATATGATGAAGGATTTCTCTGTAGATGCTTTAAACTTTCTCTCTTTTGCCTTGGCTTTTGACAGTTTGGTCAAAATGTGCCTTGCTGTGAGTCTATTTGGGTTTATAATTCTTGAGGCTTATTTAACTTCTTGGATTCATTGGTTCATGTATTTCACCAAATTTTGAAAGCTTTCAGCCATTCTTTTATTTTTTTATAAAGATTTTTTGATGTGGACAATTTTTAAAGTCTATTTAATTTGTTACAACATTGCTTCTGTTTTGTAAGGTTTTTTTGTTTTGTGTTTTGACTGGGAGGCATGTGGGATCCTAGCTCCCTGACAAGGGATTGAACCCTCACTCTCTGCATTGGGAGGCAGAGTCTTAACCACTAGACCAACAGGGAAGTTGCCATTCTTTTTTTTTTTTTAATATTTATTTTCTATTCCTTTGCTCTCTCTTTTCTCAGATTTCCATTAAATGGATGTTGGTATACTTGATTGAATTCCATGTCTCTTTCAGTTCAGTTCAGTTCAGTCACACAGTCGTGTCCAACTGTTTGGGACCCCCATGGACTGCAGCACGACAGGCCTCCCTGTCCATCATCAACTCCCGGAGCTCACCCAATGTCATGTCCATTGAGTTGGTGATGCCATCCAACCATCTCATCCTCTGCAGTCCCCTTCTCCTCCTGCCCTCAATCTTTCCCAGCATCAGGGTGTTTTCAAATGAGTCAGCTGTTCGCATCAGTTGGCCAAATTATTGGAGTTTCAGCTTCACCATCAGTCCTTCCAATGAATATTCAGGACTGATCTCCTTTAGGATGGACTGGTTGGATCTCCTTGCAGTCCAAGGGACTCTCAAGAATCTTCTCCAACACCACTGTTCAAAAGCATTAATTCTTCTATGCTCAGCTTTCCTTATAGTTCAACTCACACCCATACATGACTACTGGAAAAACCATAGCCTTGACTAGATGGACCTTTGTTGGTAAAGTAATGTCTCTGCTTTTTAATATGATGTCTAGGTTGGTCATAACTTTCCTGCCAAGAAGTAAGCGTCTTTTAACTTCATGGCTGCAGTCAAGATCTGCAGTGATTTTGGAGCCCCCCCCCCAAATAAAATCAGCCACTGTTCCCACTTTTTCCTCATCTATTTGCCATGAAGTAATGGGACTGGATGCCATGATCTTAGTTTTCTGAATGTTGAGCTTTAAGCCAACTTTTCCACTTTCTTCTTTCACTTACGTCAAGAGGCTCTTTAGTTCTTCTTCACTTTCTTCCATAAAGGTAGTGTCATCTGCATATCTGAGGTTATTTGTATTTTTCCCATCAATCTTGATTCCAGCTTGTGCTTCATACAGCCCAGCGTTTCTCATGATGTACTCTGCATTTAAGTTAAGTATGCAGGGTGAGAATATACAGCCTTGACGTACTCCTTTTCCTATTTGGAACCAGTCTGTTTTTTCATGTCCAGTTGTAACTGTTGCTTCCTGACCTGCATATAGGTTTCTCAAGAGGCAGGTCAGGTGGTCTGGTATTCCCATCTCTTTCAGAATTTTCCACAGTTTATTGTGATCCACACAGTCAAGGGATTTAGCATAGTCAACAAAGCAGAAATAGATGTCTTTCTGGAACTCTCTTGCTTTTTTGATGATCCAGCAGATGTTGGCAATTTGATCTCTGGTTTCTCTGCCTTTTCTAAAACCAGCTTGAACATCTGGAAGTTCACGGTTCACATATTGCTGAAGTCTGGCTTGGAGAATTTTGAGCATTACTTTACTGGCGTATGAGAAGAGTACAATTGTATGGTAGTTTGAGCATTCTTTGGCATTTCCTTTCTTTGGGATTGGAATGAAAACTGACCTTTTCCAGTCCTGTGGCCACTGCTGAGTTTTCCAAATTTGCTGACATATTGAGTCAGCACTTTCAAAGCATCATCTTTTAGGATTTGAAATAGCTCAACTGGAATTCCATCACCTCCACTAACTTTGTTCATAGTGATGCTTCCTAAGGCCCATTTGACTTCACATTCCAGGATATCTGTCTTTAGGTGAGTGATCACACCATCGTGATTATTTGGGTCGTGAAGATCTTTTCTGTACAGTTCTGTGTATTCTTGCCACCTCTTCTTAATATCTTCTGCTTCTGCTAGGTCCATACCATTTCTGTCCTTTATTGAGCCCATCTTTGCATGAAATGTTCCCTTGGTATCTCTGATTTTCTTGAAGAGCTCTCTAGTCTTTCCCATTCTATTGCTTTCCTCTTTTTTTTTGCATTGTTCACTGTCTCTTAGGTTCGGTTAATTTGTTCTGCTAATTTGTTTTGTAATTTGTTCTGCTAATATGTGTCTTAGGTTCTGTTAATCTTTCTTTTTTTTTAAATATAAGTTTATTTATTTTAATTGGAGGCTCATTACTTTAGAATATTGTAGTGCCCAGCAATGGGATTGCTGGGCCATATGGCAGTTCTATTTCCATGTTTTTAAAGAATCTCCACACTGTTCTCGATAGTGGCTCTACTAGTTTGCATTCCCACCAACAGTGTAAGAGGGTTCCCTTTCCTCCACACCCTCTCCAGCATTTATTGCTTGTAGACTTTTGGATAGCAGCCATTCTGACTGGCGTGTAGTGGCACCTCATTGTGGTTTTGATTTGCATTTCTCTGATAATGAGTGATGTTGAGCATCTTTCCATGTGTTTGTTAGCCATCTGTATGTCTTCTTTGGAGAAATGTCTGTCTAGTTCTTTGGCCCACTCTTTGATTGGGTTGTTTATTTTTCTGGAATTGAGCTGCAGGAGTTGCTTGTATATTTTTGAGATTAATTCTTTGTCCGTTGCTTCGTTTGCTTTTATTTTCTCCCATTCTGAAGGCTGTCTTTTCACCTTGCTTATAGTTTCCTTTGTTGTGCAAAAGCTTTTAAGTTTCATTAGGTCCCATTTGTTTATTTTTGCTTTTATTTTCTATACACTGGGAGGTGGGTCATAGAGGATCCTGCTGTGATTTATGTCAGAGTGTGTTTTGCCTGTTTTCCTCTAGGAGTTTTATAGTTTCTGGTCTTACATTTAGATCTTTAATCCATTTTGAGTTTATTTTTGTGTGTGGTGTTAGAAAGTGTTGTAGTTTCATTCTTTTACAAGTGGTTGACCAGTTTTTTTTCAGCACCACTTGTTAAAGAGTGTGTCTTTTCTCCATTGTATATTTCTGCCTCCTCTGTTGAAGATACAGTGTCCATAGGTGGTGATTTATCTCTGGGCCCTCTATTTTGTTCTATTGATCTATATTTCTGTCCTTGTGCCAGTACCATACTGTCTTGATGACTGTGGCTTTGTAGTAGAGACTGAAGTCAGGCAGGTTGATTCCTCCAGTTCCATTCTTCTTTCTCAAGATGCTTTGGCTATTCGAGGTTTTTTGTATATCCATACAAATTGTGAAATTATTTGTTCTAGTTCTGTGAAAAATACCGATGGTAGCTTGATAGGGATTTTATTGAATCTATAGATTGCTTTGGGTAGTCTACTCATTTTCACTATATTGATTCTTCTGCTCCATGAACATTGCTCCATCTGTTTGTGTCCTCTTTGATTTCTTTCATCAGTGTTTTATAGTTTTCTATATATAGGTCTTTTGTTTCTTTAGGTAAATGTATTCCTAAATATTTATTCTTTTTTTTGCAATGGTGAATGGAACTGTTGACTCAATTTCTCTTTCTGTTTTCTCATTGTTAGTGTATAGGAATGCAAGGGATTTCATTGTGTGTTAATTTTATATCCTGCAACTTTACTATATTCATTGATTAGCTCTAGTAATTTTCTAGAAGAGTCTTTAGGGTTTTCTATATCAAGGATCATGTCATCTGCAAACAGCGAGAGTTTTACTTCTTCTGCAATCTGGATTCCTTTTATTTCTTTTTCTGCTCTGATTGCTGTGGCCCAAACTTCCAACACTATGTTGAATAGTAGTGGTGAGAGTGGGCACCCTCGTCTTGTTCCTGACTTTAGGGAAATGCTTTCAATTTTTCAGCATCGAGGATAATGTTTGCTGTGCCTTTGTCATATATAGCTTTTATTCTGTTGAGGTATGTTCTTTCTATTCCTGCTTTAAGGAGAGTTTTTTTTTTTTTATCATAAATGGATGTTGAATTTTGTCAGAGGCTTTCTCTGCATCTATTGAGATAATCATATGGTTTTTATCTTTCAATTTGTTAATGTGGTGTATTCATTGATTGATTTGCAGATATTGAAGAATCTTTGTATCCCTGGGATAAATCCCACTTGGTCATGTTGTATGATCTTTTTAATATGTTGTTGGATTCTGTTTGCTAGAATTTTGTTAAGGATTTTTGCACGTATGTTCATCAGTGATATTGGCCTGTAGTTTTCTTTTCCTGTGGCATCTTTGTCAGGTTTTGGTATTAGGGTGATGGTGGCCTCATAGAATGAGTTTAGAAATTTACCTTCTTCTGCAATTTTCTGGAAGAGTTTGATTAGGATAGGTATTAGCTCTTCTCTAAATCTTTGGTAGAATTCAGCTGTGAAGCCATCTGGTCCTGGGCTTTTGTTTGCTGGAAGATTTCTGATAACAGTTTCAATTTCCATGCTTGTGGTGGGTCTGTTAAGATTTTCTATTTCTTCCTGGTTCAGTTTTGGAAAGTTGTACTTTCCTAAGAATTTGTCCATTTCTTCCAAGTTGTCCATTTTATTTGCACATAGTTGCTGAGAGTAGTCTCTTATGATCCTTTGTATTTCAGTGTTAATGTTGTGATTTCTCCATTTTCATTTCTAATTTTGTTGACTTGATTCTTCTCCCTTTGTTTCTTGATGAGTCTGGCTAATGGTTTGTCAATAGCTGCTTTTACCTTTGTTGATTTTTGCTATGGTCTCTTTTGTTTCTTTTGCATTTATTTCTGCCCTAATTTTTAAGATTTCTTTCCTTCTACTAACCCTGAGGTTCTTCATTTCTTCCTTTTCTGGTTGCTTTAGGTGTAGAATTAGGTTATTTATTTAACTTTTCTCTAGTCTTGAGGTAAGCCTGTATTGCTCTGAAGCTTCCCCTTAGTACTGCATTTAGAGCGTCCCATAGGTTTTGGGTTGTTGTGTTTTCATTTTCATTGCATATTTTCTATGCAATGCATATTTTCATTTCTTTTTTGATTTCTTCTGTGATTTGTTGGTTATTCAGCAGTGTGTTGTTCAGTCTCCATAGGTTGGAATTTCTAATAGTTTTTCTCTTGTAATTGACATCTAATCTTACTGCATTGTGGTTAGAAAAGATACTTGTTATGATTTCAATTTTTTTGAATTTGCCAAGGCTAGATTTATGGCCCAGGATGTGATCTATCCTGGAGAAGATTCCATGTGCACTTGAGAAAAAGGTGAAATTCAATGTTTTGAGGTGAAATGTCCTATAGATATCAATTAGGTCTAACTGGTCTATTGTATCATTTAAAGTTTGTGTTTTCTTGTTAATTTTCTGTTTATTTCTATCCATAGGTGTGAGTGGGGTATTAAAGTCTCCCACTATTGTTGTGTTATTGTTAATTTTCCCTTTCATTTCATATTGTTAATTTTCCCTTTCCCTTTCCCTTTCATACTTGTTAGCATTTGCCTTACATATTGCGGTGCTCCTATGCTGGGTACATATATATTTATAATTGTTATATCTTCCTCTTGGATTGGTCCTTTGATCATTATTTAGTTCCCTACTTTGTCTCTTTTCATGGCCTTTATTTCAAAGTCTATTCTATCTAATATGAGTATTGCCACTCCTGTTTTCTTTTGGTCTCCATTTGCGTGGAATATCTTTTTTTCCAGCCCTTCACTTTCAGCCTGTATGTGTCTCTTGTTTTGAGGTGAGTCTCTTGTCAGTTCAGTTCAGTTCAGTAGCTCAGTTATGTCCAACTCTTTGTGCCCCCATGAATTGCAGCACGCCAGGCCTCCCTGTCCATCACCAACTCCCGGAGTTTACTCAAACTCATGTCCATTGAGTCAGTGATGTTATCCAGCCATCTCATCCTCTGTCGCCCCCTTCTCCTCCTGTCCCCATTCCCTCCAAGCATCAGGGTCTTTTCCAATGAGTCAACTCTTCGCATGAGGTGGCCAAAGTACTGGAGTTTCAGTTTCAACATCGGTCCTTCCAATGAACACCCAGGACTGATCTCCTTTAAGATGGACTGGTTGGATCTCCTTGCAGTCCAAGGGACTTTCAAGAGTCTTCTCCAACACCACAGTTCAAAAGCATCAATTTTTCGGTGCATAGCTTTCTCCACAGTCCAACTCTCACATCCATACATGACCACTGGAAAAACCATAGCCTTGACTAGACGGACCTTTGTCTGACAGAATGAGGCCCACTGGAGAAGGGAATGGCAAACCACTTCAGTATTCTTGCCTTGAGAACACCATGAACAGTATGAAAAAGGGTCTCTTGTAGACAACATATATAGGAGTCTTGTTTTTGTATCCATTCAGCCAGTCTTCGTCTTTTGATTGGGGCATTCAACCCATTTACATTTAAGGTAATTTTTGATAAGTATGACCCCATTGCCATTTACTTTGTTGTTTTGGGTTTGAATTTATACACCCTTTCTGTGTTTCCTGCCTAGAGAAGATCCTTTAGCGTTTGTTGAAGAGCTGTTTTGGTGGTGCTGAATTCTCTCAGCTTTTGCTTGTCTGTAAAGCTTTTAATTTCTCCTTCATACTTGAATAAGATCCTTTCTGGGTACAGTAATCTGGGTTGTAGGCTTTTCTCTTTCATCACTTTAAGTATGTCCTGCCATTGCCTTTTGGCCTGAAGAGTTTCTATTGACAGATCAGCTGTTATCCTTATGGGAATCCCCTTGTGTGTTATTTGTTGTTTTCCCTTGCTGCTTTTAATATATTTGTTTTTTGTGTTTGATCTTTGTTAATTTGATTAATATGTGTCTTGGGGTTTTTGCCTTGGGTTTATCCTATTTGGGACTCTCTGGGTTTCTTGGATTTGGGGGCTATTTCCTTCCCCATTGTAGGGAAGTTTTCAACTATTATCTCCTCAAGTGTTTTCTCATGGCCTTTCTTTTTGTCTTCTTCTTCTGGGACTCCTATGACTCAAATGTTGGGGCGTTGAACATTGTCTCAGAGGTCTCTGAGGTTGGCTTCATTTACTTCAATTTTTTTTCCTCTGTGTTTCCTTTATTTCTACCATTCTGTCTTCCATCTCACTTATCCTATCTTCTGCCTCCGTTATTCCACCAGAGTATTGGTTCCCCCCAGAGTATTTTTGATCTCATTTATTGCAGTATTCATTATATATTGACTCTTTTTTATTTCTTCTAGGTCCTTGTTAAACATTTCTTGCGTTTTCTCAGTCCTTGTCTCCAGGCTATTTATCTGTAACTCCATTTTGTTTTCAAGATTTTGGATCAGTTTCACTATCATTATTCTGAATTCTTTAGCAGGTAGATTCCCTATCTCCCTCTTTTGTTTGTTTTGGTGGGCATTTATCCTGTTCTTTTACATGCTGAGTATTTCTCTGCCTTTTCATCTTGTTCATATTGCTGTGTTTGGGGTGGCTTTTCCGTATTCTGGCAGTCTGTGGTTCCTCTTTATTGTGGAGGTTCCTCGCTGTGGGTGGGATTGGATGGGTGGCTTGTCAAGGTTTCCTGGTTAGAGAAGCTTGTATCAGTGTTCTGGTGGGTGGAGCTGGAGCTCTTCTCTCTGGAATGCAATGAAGTGTCCAGTAGTGAGTTTTGAGATGTCTTTGGGTTTGGTGTGACTTTGGGCAGCCTGTATATTGAAGCTCAGGGCTATGTTCCTGTGTTGCTGGAGAACTTGCATGGTGTGTCTTGCTCTGGAACTTCTTGGCTCTTGGATGGTGGTTGGTTTCAGTGTAGGTATGGAGGCTTTTGATGAGCTCTTATCGAATGTTCTCTGTAGTCAGGAGTTCTCTGGTGTTCTCAGGTTTTGGACTTAAGCCTCCTGCCTCTGGTTTTCAGTCTTATTCTTACAATAGCCTCAAGACTTCTCCATCTATACAGCACCAATGATAAAACATCTAGTTTAATGATGAAAAGTTTCTCCACAGTGAGGGACACCCGGAGAGGTTCACAGAGTTACATGGAGAAGAAAAGAGGGAGGAGGGAAATAGAGGTGACCAGGAGGAGAAGAGGGGAAATCAAAAGTGGATAGAGCAAGTTAGCCAATGATCACTTCCCTATGTGCTCTCCACAGTCTGGACCCCTCTGAGATGTTCATGGTGTTACACAGAGAAGAGACCAGGAGGGAAGGAGACAGAGGTGGACAGTAGGAGAAAACAGGGAATCAAAAGGAGAGAGACAGATCCAGCTAGTAATCAGTTCCCTAAGTATTCTCCACAGCCCAGAACACACAAAGAGATTCACAGAGTTGGACAGAGAAGAGAAGTGGAAGGGAGAAGATAGAGGTGACCTGGTGGAGAAAAAGGAGAGTCAAAAGGGGGAGAGAGCAATCAAGCCAGTAATCTCACTCCAAAGTGAAAATGGATACTGAAGATTGGGTTCTTAAAGGTACAAAATTGATAACAAATACTGAAAAGCAAAGATTAAAAATCTAGAGTAGAGGTTATATTCTCAAAAATACAATATTAAAAAAAACAAAACAAAGTCAGAAAAATTATTATTATTATATATATATATATATGAAGTTTTCTTTAAAAATATTTTTTGGGGGTGCAGGGTAATAGTATGTTATAAAAATGAAAATTAAAGGAGTAATAGAGGACTTAAAAAATTTTTAACTTAAAAAATGATAATAGTAAAAGTATATCTAGGAATTTCTCTGGAGCTGTTGAGGGCAGTGTGGGGTCAGTTCATTTTCAGATAGTTCCTTGATCCGGCTTATACTTCTTCTAAAGATCTATAGGCCCCTTCCTATGTAGTCAGTGTACAGGGTTTTAATCTGTTGCACCTGTCACTTCCAAAGCAGTTCCCTCTGTTTATTTTAGCTTCTTCTGTTTGTTGGTCTCTTCAGTGTCTAATTTCCGCCCTGACACAAGGGGGCGATGGTGGTCACTTTTTAAGGCCACGTGTTCATTCGTGCTGTGGGGAGGGAGGAACACTGCAAACAAATATCACTGACGTGTGTGGGGAGCGCTCGCAGTGTTTCAGCCACACTGGGTTTGCCCCCGGTTCCCGGCGTGTGTGCTTTCACGGTCTACACTTCTCAGGCTCTAGGTTGCTCTGCTGGGAACTGTGTGAGGCAGGCCCTGGGTTGCCGGCACTTCCCAGGTTTAAGTTGCTCAGGTTCAGGTTCTCGGTACGCCACAAAGGCCCAGACTCAGTTGGGCCTGCGTTTTGTGCCTTTCTCAGGTCCAAGCAGCTCAGGTGACCAGGTGCGTGGCGAGCGCAGTCACCCCCAGGTGTGGTGTGCATCTTATTGCCTCCCTTGTCCCAACCGCTTTGTTTTTGTGGATGTACATAGGGCACGCCTTTTCAGGTATGCCGTGTGTCTCTTCTGGGGGGCTGATCTCTGGCTACGACCCTCCTGGTGGATGTCAGCCATCCAGAATCCCGAGAAGTCTTGGCTAGCAAGGAAGCCTGCTTGCAGTTTGGTAGAGGATGCCTCTCTGGGGCCGCGATTGCCCCTTTCTGGCTCTGGCTGCCCCCGCCTGCCTGTCTCTGGTGAGGGATGGGCTGGTCTGCAGCCAGCTAGCTCTGCTCAGTCCTTTGTTCTGTGAGCGGACCTGGCATTGTCTTAGGTTAGAGCTTTTTGCTGAATAGCTCTCTCTCTCTCTCTCTCTGGTTAGAGCTTTTCGCTGAATAGCTCTCTCTCTCTCTCTCTCTCTCTCTCTTTTCTCTCTCTCTCTGGCTACCCCACAGTCGGGTTGCTATCTCACGTTAGTTCCCTCAGATTGCCCTTGGGCCATTCAGGCCCGGTCCTTACCCTAAGCAATGCAGCCCACGCCTCCCTGTCCAGCCACCGCTTGCTAGTGGCGAATGCAAGCGTCTGGGCTGCTTCTCTACTGGGAGTTGTCATTAGGCACATGATCTGTGGATTTTATTTATTTATTTATCCTCCAGGTTATGTTGCCCTCTGAGATTCAAAGACTCGCCACAGACCTGCCAGTGAGAGTGTTTCCTTGTGTTTGGAAACTTCACTCTTTTTTAAGTCTCCCTTCCCAGGATTGGTCTCCATCCCTATCTATTGTGCCTCTCTTTTTATCTTTTATATTTTGTCCTACCTCCTTTTGAAGACAATGGGCTGCCTTTCTAGGTGCCTGATGTCCTCTGCCAGCATTCAGTAGTTGTTTTGTGGAATTTGCTCAGCGTTCAGATGTTCTTTCGATGAATTTGTGGGGGGAGAAACTGGTCTCCCTGTCCTATTCCTCTGCCATCTTAGGACTGCCCCCTGTTAATTTTTCTTTATTCTTTTTTCTTCCTGATAGTCACAGGGGAAATTCCTGTACTCCTATCTCCATGTTTTCTATTGCTTTCTTGGGCTTCCTCCAGTCGGTTGTTGAAATTGTCTGGTAAGTTTTTAAAAATTTTAAGTGTTTTTTTTTTTTTTTTAAATTTTTATTTATTTATTTTTTTGTCATACATTGATATGAATCAGCCATAGATTTACACGTATTCCCCATCCCGATCCCCCTTCCCACCTCCCTCTCCACCCGATTCCTCTGGGTCTTCCCAGTGCACCAGGCCCGAGCATTTATCCACGGACCTATGGACACCTTATCTTTGACAAAGGAGGAAAGGACATACAATGGAAAAAAGACAACCTCTTTAACAAGTGGTGCTGGGATAACTGGTCAACCACTTGTAAAAGAATGAAACTAGAACACTTTCTAACACCATACACAAAAATAAACTCAAAATGGATTAAAGATCTAAATGTAAGACCAGAAACTATAAAACTCCTAGAGGAGAACATAGGCAAAACACTCTCCGACATAAATCACAGCAAGATCCTCTATGACCCACCTCCCAGAATATTGGAAATAAAAGCAAAACTAAACAAATGGGACCTAATGAAACTTAAAAGCTTTTGCACTACAAAGGAAACTATAAGTAAGGTGAAAAGGACAGCCCTCAGATTGGGAGAAAATAATAGCAAATGAAGAAACAGACAAAGGATTAATCTCAAAAATATACAAGCAACTCCTGAAGCTCAATTCCAGAAAAATAAATGACCCAATCAAAAAATGGGCCAAAGAACTAAACAGACATTTCTCCAAAGAAGACATACAGATGGCTAACAAACACATGAAAAGATGCTCAACATCACTCATTATCAGAGAAATGCAAATCAAAACCACAATGAGGTACCATTACACGCCAGTCAGGATGGCTGCTATCCAAAAGTCTACAAGCAATAAATGCTGGAGAGGGTGTGGAGAAAAGGGAACCCTCTTACACTGTTGGTGGGAATGCAAACTAGTACAGCCGCTATGGAAAACAGTGTGGAGATTTCTTAAAAAACTGGAAATAGAACTGCCATATGACCCAGCAATCCCACTTCTGGGCATACACACTGAGGAAACCAGATCTGAAAGAGACACGTGCACCCCAATGTTCATCGCAGCACTGTTTATAATAGCCAGGACATGGAAGCAACCTAGATGCCCATCAGCAGATGAATGGATAAGGAAGCTGTGGTACATATACACCATGGAATATTACTCAACCGTTAAAAAGAATTCATTTGAATCAGTCCTAATGAGATGGATGAAACTGGAGCCCCTTATACAGAGTGAAGTAAGCCAGAAAGATAAAGAACATTACAGCATACTAACACATATATATGGAATTTAGAAAGAAGGTAACGATGCATGAGACAAGTGTTTTTTTTTTAGTTATAAATTTGTTTGTTTATTTTTATAATACCTTTCTCATTATTCCCCACTTGGTTATACAGTTTTCTGATGTTCTTTCATCCTTGTACATGGTTTTCTTCACCTGCTTGAGTATACTTAAGACATGTATATCAAAGTTTTTACCTAGTAAGTCCAATATCTGGGTTTACTCAGGGAATGATTTCTGTCAACTTCTCTTTTCTTTTAGCCATTAGTGGTCCAAAGTTACCTGCTTTGTATATACCTTGTAATTTTGTAATTAAATCATTCCTAGGAAAAGTACAACCAACAATCGGAATGTCCATTTGAAAACTTGACAACACCTAGTATCTGTTTTGGTTGGAGCTGAGACAGAGACAATGAGCACCCCACTGAGATATGGGCTCCTCCTCCTGCTAAAAGACACAGAGGTCACAGGTATGATAACATGGTGGGTAGGGTGATTTCAGAAGACATTGGAAAGAGACTGGGAATGCTTTCCATCTATGACTCTTAGAGAATTACTTAAATCTCTGTTTGAACAGCTTAATTTTTTCAAACTTAATGAAGAGATCCTTCATTAAATACTAATGGGACACCTTTGCATAATATGAGACGATGCCTGAGAGGATGAAGACCCTGTGGGCTGTAGCAAAATCAACACAGCAGCATCTGGATTTCATGTGTAGCATGAATTGACCTGGGGCTATATAATGGCTTTCTCATGGAAATACTACTTTGCCTCCTCATTCTGAAAATGTATATATGTCAATCTCAATCTCCAAATTCATCTTACACCTCCCTTTCCCCCTTCTTAACCATACATTTGTTCTTGATTTGTCTGTCTCTATTTCTGCTTTGCAAATAAGATCACCTACACCACTTTTCAAGATTCCACATATATGTGTTAATATATGATATTAAGACGGTGCAAAAGTTAATGCAGTTGGTGCAAAGTCAACTGCAATTACTTTTAAACCTCAGGTGCTTTTTTTTTTTTTTCACCAACAGCAATTGCTTTTGCACCAACCACAATTACTTTTGAATCTCAATTACTTTTGCACTAACTGCAATTACTTTTGCACCATCCTAATTGTTTTTCTCTTTCTTACTTCCTTCACTTTGTGTGACAGCCTTTAGGTCCAATCATTTCTCTGAAAATGACATAACTTTGTTCCTTTTATGGCTGAGTAATATTCCATCATATATATGTACACTTCTTTTTTATCCATTCCTCTGTTTATGGGCATTTAATTTGGACACGACTTAGCGACTAACACTTTCACTTTCACTGTTGATGGACATTTAAGTTGATTACATGCCCTGACTATTGTAAATAGTGCTGCTGTGGACATTGGGGTACATGTATGACTTTGAATTATGGTTTTTTTTTGGGGGGGGGCGGAATATGCTCAGTAGTGATATTGCTAAGCATTCAGTTCAGTTCAGTCACTCAGTCGTGTCCAACTCTTTGCGACCCCATGAATCGCAGCACACCAGGCCTCCCTGTCCATCACCAACTCACGGAGTTTACTCAAACTCATGCCCATTGAGTCGGTGATGCCATCCAGCCATCTCATCCTCTATCACCCCCTTCTCCTCCTGCCCCCAATCCCTCCTAGTATCAGGGTCTTTTCCAGTGAGTCAACTCTTTGCATGAGGTGGCCAAAGTACTGGAGTTTCAGCTTCATCATCAGTCTCTCCAATGAACACCCAGGACTGATCTCCTTTAGGATGGACTGGTTGGATCTCCTTGTAATCCAAGGGAGTCTCAAGAGTCTTCTCCAACACCACAGTTCAAAAACAATTTTTCGGCGCTCAGCTTTCTTCACAGTCCAACTCTCACATCCATACATGACCACTGGAAGAACCACAGCCTTGACCAGATGGACCTTAGTTGACAAAGTAATGTCTCTGCTTTTTAATATGTTATCTAGGTTGGTCATAACTTTCCTTCCAAGGAGTAAGCGTCTTTTAATTTCGTGGCTGCAGTCACCATCTGCAGTGATTTTGGAGCCCCCAAAAATAAAGTCAGCCACTGTTTCCACTGTCTCCCCATCTATTTCCCATGAGGTGATGGGACCAGATACCATGATCTTAGTTTTCTGAATATTAAGCTTTATGCCAACTTTTCCCCTCTCCTCCTTCACTTTCATCAAGAGGCTTTTTAGTTCCTTTTCTCTTTCTGCCATAGGGGTGGTGTCATCTGCATATCTGAGGTTATTGATATTTCTCCCGGCAATCTTGATTCCAGCTTGTGCTTCTTCCAGCCTAGTGTTTCTCATGATGTAGTCTGCATATAAGTTAAATAAGCAGGGTGACAATACACAGCCTGATGTACTCCTTTTTCTACTTGGAACCAGTCTGTTGTTCCATGTCCAGGTCTAACTGTTGCTTCCTGACCTGCATACAGGTTTCTCAAGAGGCAGGTCAGGTGGTCTGGTATTCCCATCTATTTCAGAATTTTCCACAGTTTATTGTGATCCACACAGTCAAAGGCTTTGGCATAATCAATAAAGCAGAAATAGATGTTTTTATGGTAGTTCTATTTTTAGATTTTAAGGAACCTCTACACTTTTCTACTTAGTGGCTGTATCAGTCTATATTCCTACCAACAGTGTAAGATGGTTTTCCTTTCTCCATACCTCTCTGATTGTTGATTTTTTGATGATGGTCATTCTGACAAGTGTGAGGTAATACCTCATTGTAGTTTTGATTTACATTTCTCCAATACTTAGTGATATTGAGCATCTTTTCATGTGTTTGTTGAACATATGTATGTCTTCTTTGGAAAAAATGGTTATTTAGGTCTTCTGCCCATTTTTTGATTGGGTTGTTTTTGTTTTTTTGTGTTTTTTTTTTTTGACACTGAGCTGCATGAGCTGTTGTATATTTTGGAGATTAATCCTTTGTCAGTTTCTTCATTTGCAAATATTGTGTCCTATTCTGAGAGTTGTCTGTTCATTTTGTTTATGGTTTCCTTTGCTGTGCAAAAGCTTTTAAATTTAGTTTGATTCTATTTGTTTATTTTTGTTTTTATTTTCATTACTCTAGGAGATGTATCAAAAAAATCTTGCTGCAATTTGTGTCAAAATTGTTCTGCCTAGGTTTTCCTCTAAGAATTTTATAGTGTCTGACCTTACACTTAGATCTTTAGTTAATTTTGAGTTTGTTTTTGTGTGTGGTGTTAGGAAGTATTACAATTTCATTGTTTTACATGTAGTTGTCCAGTTTTTCCAGCAGGACATATTGAAGAGACTGTCTTTTCTTCATTTTATGTTCTTTTCTCCTTTGTCATAGATTAGGTGACCATAGGTATGGTGGTTTCTCTCTGGGATTGCTATCCTGTTCCATTGATCTCTGTTTCTGTTTTTGTGTAGGTACCATACTGATTTGATGACTGTAGCTTAGTAGTATACTCTGAAATCAGGGAGCCTGGTTCCTCCAGCTCTGGTTTTCTTTCTTAAGTTTGCTTTAGTTATTTGGAGTCTTTTGTGTTTCTATACAAAGTGTAAAATTTTTTGTTCTAACTCTGTGAAAAATGCCATTGGGAATTTGATAAGGATTGCATTGAAATTGTAGATTGCTCTGGTGAAAGGTTGTTGCTGAACGATAAGACGCCGGGATTCTTGGCCTCCGGAGGAGATGAATTCAATCCGGGGCCAGAGATGAGGCTGGATCACTCAGAGCTTTTGTGTAATAAAGTTTTATTAAAATATAAAGGAGATAGAGAAAGCTTCTGACATACATCAGAAGGGGGCAAAAGAGTACCCCCCCTCCTAGTCTGTAGCTGTATGTTATATAGTCACTCACAGTCTGTTAAAAGAAAAGAAAGGGATGTCATAAAATTTAGAATGGCACCAGATAATTCATCCCTGGACATAAAACAATTGACTTGAATCTGTAGAAGGGCAGAATACCAACAAATAGTTTCATTTACATAGATTAGGGGAACAATACCTGAGTAAGTAAATTAGGCCTTTTGGCGGAACCAACTTGAAGATAGAGTCTGGGGTACATTAACATAGCTTAAGACAACATTTCCATAAGAAAAAGAAATGTATTGGTTAACTCAAGGTTTGAGAGTAGTTAGCTTTAGGTGAGACCAGGTGTCATGGCAAAACAGCATTTTAAGAGAAACCTCCTTTTAAATTTGTATGGAGAAGGAAAAACATATCACTGGTTTGTTTCTTCCTGCCGCTTAAGAGAGATAAAAATGTCTGGCACTTGCAGCCTCTTTCCTCCATTTGGAGACCCCTGGCCTTCCTGCCTGTTACCCTCTCACTGGGTAGTATAGTCATTTTCACAATATTGATTCTTCGAATCCAAGAACGTGGTATCTCTCCATCTGTTTGTGTCATCTTTGATTTCTTTCATCAGTATCTCAGTTTTCTACATACAGAAATTTTGCCTCTCTAAGCAGGTTTATTTCTAGGTATTTATTCTTTTTGTTACAATGATAAATGGGATTGTTTCCTTAATTTCTCATTCTGATTTTTTGTTGTCAGTGTATAGGAATGCAAAGGATCTTTTTGTACTTATTTTGTATCCTGCCACTTTACCAAATTCATGAGCTTTAGTAGTTTCCTGGTAGCATGTTTTGTATTTTCTTTGTGTAGTACCGTGTCATCTGCAAACAGTGACTTCTTCTTTTCTAATTTGGATTCTTTTTATTAAGTGTGACACTTAACAATGATGTCTAGCTGCTATGGTGTCCTGGGCTCCCTCCACAAACGTTTTTGGTTGTGGGGTTGCTTATTCTTGTCCCTTCAGGCTCTCTTCTCACAGTCAACAGCTGTCCCCTCCTGGGTCCATGTTCTAAACACCAGTCTCCAGCACCCAGGCCCCTCCACAACAGGAGACACTTGACTCAGGCTGGGGTGTGCAGGGCTGTGACACAGATCAAGTGTACAGTTATTCTTTTGTCCTGCTTTGCGCAGTCTATCCGCTGTATTGCCCTTTGATCCCCTGAAGGTCTCCTTCTGTCCCAGCTAATTTCGCCACCTTAAGGGTTTTTTTCTAAGGGCGGAAACTTCTCACCTTCAACTTCCCACCAGGTTTCTGGTCCTTTTTATGATTCCTCTTTTCATTTTTTTCTTTCATTCATCCTACCTAGTTGCAAAGGGATTATTCTTGTCTTTTTAGATGTCCAAATCTTCTGCTAATGTTCAGCAGGTTCTCTATGACAGTCTTTATTTGTAGGTGTATTTTTGATGTACTTGTGAGGCAAGATGAATTCCATGCCCTCCCATTCTGCTCTCTTGACTTTTCCCTTGCCTAAGATAATTTTCAAAGTATTTTAAATGCTTCAAAAAGTTAGATTCGTGAGGAATTGGTTTAAGTTGTGTATATAAAGGAATTCTGTTAGTTTGGAAGTTTGTTTCCAGGAAAGTGATTATTGCCAAAATAAGAATTTGGTGGTGGGGGTCAATAATTTTATCTTTTACAAATAATTTTTTGTTAGAAATTAAATGCTAAAGAGTTATAGTTATGCACAGCAGTTTAGAAATACACATTATCTTGTCTTGTGTTAGGATTCCACTGAAATAATTATAGCCTATTACAGGTCAGCCTTTTAAGGCTGGAGAAAAGAAAGTCAAGAAGCAGCCAATGAATCTTCTAAAAATTTGGGTAACAGAGAGAGCATACTGAGGAGTGACAATGAAGTCAGTACAGAGGATGAAGCTATAGCTTAAGTGTCAGAAGATGAAGTTGAAGAGCAGTCAACTGTGTCCTTAGAATCCTATAAGGTTTTGTATTTGGAAGTACTAATTGTCAAAGAGATTAGAGGGAGAAATAGGCTGAAAAAGGTAGCTCTCCCAGCCATGAGAGCTTTGACAACTCCTTTTATCAGGTAACTCTGTTTCTCCAATAGGATGAGAGAGGTTTACTATCTAGACAAATGGAATCTAAGAGGCCGTTCACTCAGGACACTGGGCAGAGACAGGGAAAGGAGTGAGGTACACAGCTTAGAGGAAAGATTAGGGAAGAATCTACTTCTTGAATTGAAAGACCCTTAGTTCCTTTCTCCATCATGATTCCAGAAATTCAACTGCAAGAAAAAACTCTTCACAGTGAACAATGCAGAAAAGACCTCCAAATTTTGCCATGTAGATAGACAATTCTCTCAACATGTTTCACGAAGTGAATGAAGTACATCTACCCCAAGACACAGGGTCATAAAATTTCAGAATATTGGAGTAAAAAGAAAAAAATCATAAAAACTTTCAGAGAGATGTAGTAGGTTCATAGATAAAAGATGAGAGTTCAAAGCAGCATCTGAATTCTCAAGAGCAACTGTCAAATTGTGTATTAATAAAAAGAGTATTTTCAGATCTGTACTGCAAAAATTTCCGCCCACTTCCCCCTTTCTCATCCAAATGCCTGAAGTCATATCAGAGGAAGTCATGGAGTCATGGGCTCCGTGGATTTAGAACGCTCATGAAGTAGAGTGAAAGTGTCAGTGCTGTCGTTAGATAGCCAGCCTGGAAAATATCCATTTCTAGGTGGATTAGATGGATGTATATGAGGGGAGACACCGAGAGCAACAGAGAGGTGATAGATTTTCTGTGGCTTCTGAATAATAGGGAAATTGGGAGTTTGCAACATCTACCTCAGTATTTGGAAATAATCCTAAATCAAGGTACAGTGTTTTATGAATTGAACTAAAGAGACATGGTTAGGTCCAAGAAAGTACCAAATATGAAGCATAATCATAATTGTTTTACCAGGGAGGATTGTTTAGTCAGAATGATGTTAAAATGAGTATTCTAACAGCCAAAAATTGTGGTGTAAATATATTGGGGAGATGGACTAAGGGGATTTGTGTGTGAGTGTGTGTGTGATTTTGTAAGAAGGGGGATGCAAATGTAAATTCTTAACTTTCACACCAGGACTTCAGATATTGTTTAAAAATCTGTAGGTAAGAAATAGAAATGGAGGGTCATTATACAGAAGTAGGACAAGAATTTCGGAAGACATTGCTAGAGCATTGAAAGTGTGTCATTTGGCAATTGGAGAATGAAGAGTAGCTTTACAAATTGCACACACATTTCACAAATACAGTAAAACACATATATTATAATTTAACTTTACAACTGACACTCTTATATATTATGACAAGTACTTTTATTTCAGTAGTAAAATAGTTTCCAAAAAGAAAAGGAGCTAAGTTTCTTACAGGCAGAAGTTTTAAAAAATTTGTATAGTATTCTTTTTCTACCCACTCACCATTTCCCCAAAAAATGTTACAATGAATTGTCAAATATCTTATTAAACATATAATATACCATCGTTATCATAATGCCTAATGATCCTGCATTAAAACATAATTCAAAAAAGTACTATTACCATAATTACAATGAAACAGTTTTCCTTATCATTTCAATCTCAATTATTACTATACTATAATTACAATCCAATAGCTCAGTTGAAAAAAAAAATCCGCCTGTAATTCAGGAGACCCCACTTCGATTCCTGGGTCAGGAAGATCTGCTCCAGAAGGGATAGGCTACCCACTACAGTGTTCATGGGCTTCCCTTGTGGCTCAGCTGGTAAAGAATCGGCCTGCAATGTGGGAGACCTGGGTTTGATCCCTGGGTTAGGAAGATCCCCTGAAGAAGGAAAAGGCTGTCCACTCCAGTATTCTGGCCTGGAGAATTGCATGAACTAAACAGCCCTTGGGGTCCCAAAGAGTTCGACATGACTGAGTGACTTTCACTATCACTACTATATATACATATAATTTTGATATAAAATTAATATTAGATTTCTGTTTTTCTTTCTGCAAGGACTATAGTTTCTTGTGTTTATGTTCTGTTTATATTTTGAAACATTTCATCATTTCTGTATTTATTACTATGTATGCCACGCTTAGTGTCTCAGTCATGTCTGACTCTTTGCAACCCCATGGACTGTAGACAACCAGGCCCCTCTGTCCATGAGGATTCTCCAGGTGATAATACTGGAGTGGGTTGCCATTCCTTTCTACAGGGGATCCTCCCCAGCCCAGGGATGGAACCCAGGTCTCCTGCATTGCAGGTGGATTCTGTACCATCTAAGCCAACAATATAGAGATATTTATTGATATATCCTAAACCTAGCTTGCAGGAGACTTACATGTCTCTATATTATGGCCTTTTTCTCTATATATTTAGGTGCATTCCTGGACATATAATTGATGTTTAAAATGATATTGGGACTTCTTCATAATGCCTATTTATCTCTGAATTTGTATGGAAATGTGGTGTGTCTTTTTCTTTATCCATCAGTCTGAATTGTCTCTTATCAGCTAAGGTCCAGGAAGAGACTGACTGTATGACTGGCAGACACTGGAGCCTCTGCATGCAAACAAGGGCTACATACCCTACACGAATGCTGTGATCCACAAGAGCCAGAGATACATTGACCTGACTCCCATCAGTCTGCCCCATGCGGTGACCCATGACATTAACGTCAGAAACTACCTCATCCCTAAGGTAAGATTAATTTCTCTTATACTGACCTCAGTGGTGAAGTTCTCCTTTTAAGTATGGGTGCAATTTTCTATAACTACAATATGAGAGAAGTTTAAAAAAAACTTCTTTGTTTTTTTGTGGCAGCTTAATTGGTTCTGTGTTGTTTTTAGTTTAGTCTATAAAACTTTAGAACAGGTTTTGATGGCTGGTGGTATAAATATTCCAAATTTGTTCTGCTTCTTTAATCTTGTTTGGCTAATCTTAGCTGTTGACATTTCCAAATGAATGTTAGCTATCCGTTTGTAATTTATCAGAACACTCTGCTGGGATTTTTATCAGAGTGACAGAAGATGAAATTGGAAAGATTTATGACATGTTGAATCTTTCAACTAATGAATTTGATAAATGCCCCCAATTTTGAAGAGGTTTCTTTAATTTTATCAGTAATGGTTTTCTTTTGGTGATTTGAATTGCAAATCTTACATTTATTTTTAATTACTACCTGTTATTGTTGCTGTAAATTTTTTAAAAGGCCTCTTCCAAAATATAATAAATGTTGTCATTTTGATGACCTTATCTGTAGCAACCTTGTTAAATTTAATATGATTGCCAAAAGTTTTTCTCTAGATTATTTGCAATTTCTCTATACATTGTCCTGCTTTGTGGATTAATACCTTTGTTTTGTCCTTGTTTCATTTCTGATCTGCAGTAGAGCAGAGGTTAACATCTCACTATTGAGAATGATTTTTATATACATTTTGTTATAAATTTAAAAATCAGATTAGGGAAACTTACACTTTCATTTTTAATGCTTTCTTTTAGTCATGAACATGTATGTAGTTTTTTCACTTGACGACTTTATCTATTGGTATGTTTGAAGATATTGGCCTCATATTCCCACTAAATACACATATTGTAAGTATATACAGCTGGATTCGATATGCCACATTTTGTTCAGTACTTCTCTGTTTCCAGTCATTAGAAATTTTGGATCTACAATTTTTCTTCCTCAAAATTTTCTTGTCATATTTCTGTTATTAAGGTAATTCTGGTATCATAAAATTAGATGAGAAATATTCCATAATATGAGTGTATTTTTGTTGTCTTCCCCTCTTCTACTTATGGTCAATTAGTTGTGTCTTCAAAATGCTTGGTTACTTTTGGTTAAATATCCATTATTATAAACAAAAAAATGCATGGTTTTGGATGGTATTTATTTTCTTCCAGAAAGGGTTCATCCCTCTTCTCCTTGGCAGACAGAATAATACAACCTCTCCCGTTTTGAGTAAAATTTGGACATTGACACACACTAAAATTAACTTTAGGTGTCAGCTTACTTCTCTGAGATTCTCCCAAGTATGGAATATTGAGATGGATTTTTGCCTTAGGAGATTTCTAATGCTTTCTAACATACAATTTCTGTATACATTCAGACTTTCTAGTTGGTTTGCTGTAAACTACTCTATTCCCACTTGAAGCCAAGACACACTGCTATTCATATTAGAAAAGATTATAACCAAAATTTATATTTTGTTAGGGAATGTAAGTAATAAGATTGGTAAGGCTTCAAGTACTAACGCCAGTTTTTGGAGAAGACAGACTTGCTGACTTTACCAAGAGGTTATGGGACTTGTCTCAGTGATCACCAGTTTTGTACAAGGGTTAGGACTTCAGCTCAACTATTTTTTCACCAAAGGATATAATAAGAAAAGACTTTTTAAAAAATATTGAGTTTAAGGTAATAAATAGTCAATTTGGTTTTTCTTTTATTTCCAAGTAAATGGGAAACAATACACTAGAAATCAGAATGGAATGACTCATCTTTCACATCTATTGTAATAGGAAATAACCAATATATTGTCATATGTATATTCCCAAGTGTACATTGAAAATGACCATTCCCTTCTGTATGGCCATCTCAGAATATTGGCAGGCTGATTTTGCTTTTTTCCCAATCAGATAAGTGATTTCTTTTATCCAAGGCTGGAGCCACTGAGCTAGCTAGAGATAATTGTCTAAGACAGGAGTTGGTAAACTTTTTCTCTAATATGCCAAAGTGTAAATATTTCAGATTTTGGGGCCTTGCACTATCTGATTCCAGTATTCACTTCTGCAGCTGCAGCATGGAAGCAGTCATAGACATATTGAAACAAATGTGAATGGCTGTATTCCAGTCTTTATGGAAACTGAATTTGAGATTTCATATAACGTTCATGTGTATCAAAATGTTTTTCTTCATTGATGTTTTTCAATTTAAAATATACAGCTCATTGTACAAAAACAGGTGGCAGGTTATATTTGCATGTGGGTTGTCAGCATCTAAGAGTGTCTGTCTAATAGAACACTTTGCAGCTCTATGAGATTGGTTTGTAATAGTTTTGTTTGGGTTTTTTTGTTTGTTTGTTTGTTTCTCTAAAGAACATTTCCTAGCTCAGGGTCCCAAATACTTACTCTTAACTATTGCTAAAACTTTATAATCTTAGTTTTTACATTTAGATTATTGATTCAGGGCTTCCCAGGTGGTGCTAGTGGTAAAGAACCCGCCTGCCAATGCAGGAGACATAGATTATTGATTCATTCAGTTAATTTTTATTCGTGATGGGAAATAATGATTATGTTTCCCTTTTTATGAACATGAATTTTATCCAATTTCTGGAGCAACATTTGAAGAGAGTATATTGGTTTTGTATCTTTTTAAAAGTTATTTATTCATTTATTTATGTATGACTGTGCTGGGTCTTTGTTGCCACAAGGATTTTTCTCTAGTTGCAGCCAGCGGGGGCTACTGTCTAGTTACTGTGTGTGGGCTTTTCATTACAGTGGCTTTTCTTGTTGCAGAGCATTGGCTCTAAGGCGCATGGACTTGAGTAGTTGTGGCAAGTGGGCTCAGTAGCTGTGGCTCCTGGGCTCTAGAGCACAGGCTCAGTAGTTGCAGCACATGGACTTAGTTGCTCCACAGCACAAAGGATCTTTCTGGATCAGGGGTCTATCCTGTTGGTGTCTCCTGCATTTGCAGTGGATTCTTTACCACTGAGCCACCAGAGAAGCCTCTTTTTTTGTACCTTTGAACTTGTATAAAAATATACAAGGGAATAATAAAAGAGTTGCAGACATTTTATATAATAAAATTAGGGGATGGAATGCTTCCCCAAGTTTGCATTAATTATTTTTTAAACATGAAAAACCTGTTTTATGTATATGTAATACATGAATTTGTGTGTATATCTGTTTTGCAATGTCAGTGGAAATCATCAATAAACAATCTCTAATAGGAAGAGAAAAGATTTTTGAGTCAAACTGAGGGCTATAACCCAGAAGGCAACCTCAGATAACTCTGAGGAACTGCTCTGGATTTTCCACACAGTCTTATACCTTGTCAGAAAGAAGAACATGAAGAAGTCAGGGATACATTCTTTTGAGGTTTAAAACAACACCAACAAAAGATCAGCATGGACACAGAGAGTTAGTATGTCTTTGGCGTCTGGGAAAGGAGTCTTATCATTGGAATTCCAGCATTGGTGTCCCAGGAACAGGACATTTAATATTTATATTTACTATGGACATTATTTCTGGTCAGTGCATCTTTTTCTTCAATGATTAAACAAATGTACAGTGTGTTTGATAGCCTACAAACTGTTTTTATTTTAGTGAACATAACACTCAAGTTAAATTATGTATAAGCCAGAATGACTTCCCCATACCTCAATATGTGAAAATTTCTTCCATTAGTATCCATTTAACAATCTGTTCATTTACACATCATTACCTCCCTACTTCAGTATGTATTCCTCAACAATTTTTATATACAGAGCAGGAATAGCATATATACAGAAGAGTTGTCATTGATTCAACAATATTATCTAATATATAAGTTATATGTAAAATTTCCCAGTTTTCCTCGAATAATATTTTTTCTTTTTTAAAAAGATTTTCTTTATTGATTTTTTTTGGGGGAATAAACTTTATAGCTTTTTTTTCATTGCCGATCAATATCCAGCCAGGAACAAGCCTAACATTTGGTTATCTTTCCCTGTTTTCTCATGTTATCAGTTCTCTTTGCCTTGTTTGTTTTCTTTTAGTACATTTAACTTTGTGAAGAGTTCAGTTTAGTAGTCATGTAAAATTTTCCTCAGGCTGGTTTTATGTGATTGTTTTCTGGACACAGATTCCAGTTATGACTTGGTAAGAGAATTACATGGGTGCTTTGTGTGTCCCGCTGAAATTCATTAGGGAGGTGGAGCACGTCGTGTCACTTATCCCATTGTTGGTTATGCAATGTTGTTCACATGATAAAGTGGTATCTGCCAGATTTCTCTACAGCAGAGTGTTTTTTATATTCAATTAACTGAATGTTTCTTATGGCTTTCTGAATATCATGCTTCTTATTCATTTACCTAGCAGTTTTTAGCATTAATAGATACAATTTTCTTTAATTAATGATCCTAAGCTGAATTGTTTTAAAATAATTTTTCTAATTTTGTCATCCTTCCTGAATTTCAAAGCTAGGATTAATCTGAATAAAGTCTACTCTATATTTTTAAATTAAGACAAATAGTTTGTGTGGCAATGGTAAACACTAATATTTGTTACTGTGCTCAGTGTTGTTATCACAAAAGAGGTTATAACTCCAGATATTTCAAATTAACAATAATGATTTGTTTTAAATCATAAACCACATATGAGATGAGTGAAAATTGGTATAATAAAATAAAGCAGCTGGTGGGGACTTATACCAGTATGATAAGCAGATTGGATTAATAATGTCTGATACCCTAGGACCCAGGTACTGAGTATTTCAGATGCTGTCGAAGTTCACGTTAGCAACATCACTGTCACTTATCTTAAACTTATCCTTGTTTGTTACCTGTTTCTTCTTTCTCAAAATGCCACTGCTCTTCTTTGGACCTAGGATCATTCATCTATATCATAAGACTGGAGTAAGTAATTTGCAACGTTCCTTCCAGCTCCATGACTTCTCATAGTTCAGTTTATCTTCATCTGTTCTTTCCAGGGTACAGATGTATTAACATCCCTGACTTCTGTGCTACATGATGACAAAGAATCGCCAACTCAGAAGTGTTTGAACCTCACCACTTCCTGGGATGAGAGTAGAAACTTTAAGAAGACTGACTACTTCATGGCTTTCTCAGCAGGTAACTTAAATTTATTTTCTTCACTACTTCAGAGGACAAGATTACCTTTTGGTGATCAGCGGGAACTTACATAGTTCTTGCTCTGGGGCTGGTAAAAATGTTCTTTGTCTATGGTAAGGGGCAGCAGTCCCAGGGCCACACACTTTCACTGCTCATGATACATCCTCACTCTTGGGCTAGGCTACAGGAGCTTTGGAGAGGTGACACAGTTATTTCAAACTCAGAAGGAAAATTTGAGCTGGGTACTGAAAATGTCCAAGAAGTTAATCTTAACCAAAAGGAACCATGTATTATAAAACTTGAAACTTCAAGGTGTTTTGGAGGTTGATGAAGAGTAGATATACTTACAGCAGAGAAGAGGCTGTGAAGAAATAAAACTAACATATTGGGACCATCAAGCCAAGAACAAAAATACAACCAAGGTATGAGTGTTTCTAGAAAAAAATTTATGGAAACTTGAAAATATTAAATTGCAGCTATAATGTATGGATACTTGGTATAGTGCTGATACTCAGTAAATATTTGTTGAAAGAAGGATGCCTGTTAAGGTAAAATGTTACATGGATAACACATGTGTCAACTTTTGTCCATCTGTCTATCCTGCCTTCCACACATCCACTCAAACTTTCATAAAATGGTTACTACATAGTCTCTTTCTGACAACCAGCAACGCAGTGTTCAAGAAGTATGTGCTCACTATGTTTGTTATTTTCAGGAAAACAGACTTGTGGGTGAGAGTACCTAGCATGGTGCTGTTTTTATTCCTGAGCACAATTTTAGAAAAAAATTTACCTTTAAATCTGTAGTTGACCCAAGGGACATCGATACCACCCCAATTGCCAGTGGGTTTGCTTCTCTGCTGCCTCCTTACCAGCTCTGCTTCATTCCTGGGTGAGGAATGTGTTAAATCATTTGACTTCTGTGGTGTTGTCTTCAACTCTCTCTTATCTTGGGCATCCTTCACCTGTTTCTCATCAATCTTTCCTGAGAATAGCTTCTCTGACCTTTCCTCATTCATTGTACAGGCAGAAATGTGTCTGCTGTTCTTCATACTCTGTAACATCTGTATTGGAGACCATATATACAAATACTTATCTAACACTGTGTAGTATTCCCTACGTGGGCTTTCCCATGGGGTGCTAGTGGTAAAGAACCCACCTGCCAAGGCAAGAGACTTAAAAGATGTGGGTTTGATCCCTGGGTTGGGAAGATCCGCTGGAGAAGGAAATGGCAACCCACTCAAGTATTCTTGCCTGGAGAATCCCATGGACATAGGAGCCTTGCAGGCTACAGTCTATAGGATTGCAAAGTGTTGGACATGAATGAAGAGACTTAACACAAACACACACACTCCATACTCCATACTAGCTGCATGCATGCTAAGTCACTTCAGTCCAACTCTTTGCAACCCTATGGTCTGCAGCCCGCCAGGCTCCTCTGTCTGTGGGATTATCCAGGCAAGAATATGGAATGGGTTGCCATGACCTCCTTCAGGGTATCCTCCCAACCCAGGGACTGAACCCAAGTTTCTTACATCTCTTGCATTGGTAGGTGGGTTCTTTAACACAAACAACACCTGGGAAGTCCACATAGTACTAGGCACTCCAGATAAAATAAGGTGATTAGTATATACCAATGCAGATCCATTTCTCCTGTATATGTTCCTAGTGAAAAGCAGAGCTTGATAAATCACTTCTCAAATTTGTGCACATTGTAGGTCAGAAAAGAAAGGAAAAAGTGCAAAGATATCATGCTGGGTTGCCATGCTCTCCTCTAAGTGATCTTCCCAACCCAGGGACCGAACCCAGGTCTCCCGCATTGTAGGCATAGTCTTTATTGTCTAAGCCACCAGGGAAGCCCTGGTTGCATGTTCCCTAAAGTTAATTCTTTCTGGGTTTGATGTGGCTGGATTCACATTCACTAAGGGTGCAGAAGCCTTTCAACTAGGTTCTGGATTATTTTTACAAAGAGAAGTGCTCCACATGTTGCTCTGAATCAATGTGGCCATTGGGGGATGAAAAGTTCAGAGCGTCCTATTATGGCATGTTACTAATGTTATATCCTCTTGTGTGAGTTTCAGAAGATTGTGTGCTTAGAAATTGACCCATTTCAACTAAGCTATAAAATTCATCGATGTACAGCTGTTAATAATACTATTTTATTATGCTTTTAATGTCCATGGCATCAAAGAAATGACCCACCATTAAACAAACTACAACTTGTTTAATTTGTGTTGTCTTGATTTGGCAGGTGAGGGTAGCCCTGGGTATAGGTTTATCAATTCTATTCTAAAGAACCACCTTTGGTTTCATGGATTTTTTTTTCCTGGTGATTTCTTATATATGATCTCATTGATTTTTATTCTGATTTTCATATGTAGTTTTCTGTGGCTTAATTTGAATTTTAATTTCTCACCATTACTGATCTCAATATTTCTACCTGGGAAAACTGCCCCTGAAAGCAATTGTTCTCCCTTTCAAATGCAAACCTCAGTTAACCTTTGGTTGCATGTTACCTAGAGTTAATATAGTAGTAGAAATTCTTCCTGAAGCATTTGATGAGGCTAGTATTTCATGAAGCTAGTATTTCATGAGGTTAGTATTACCCTAATTCAGACAAAGACATTACAAAAGAGGAAAAGCACAGACCAATATTTCTCATGAACATAGATGCAAAATTCCTCAGCAAAATATTAACAACCCAAATCCAACAATGTCCAATATTTATTTAAGGTGTCCATGACTGGTTCATGCACTGGTTCAGTATTTGAAAACCAATCAGTGTAAACAATCACATCAACAAATTAAAGACTAGAAATCACAAAATTGCATTTTTGTTTATGTGTAAAAATCATCTGACAAAATCCAAAACCCACTCATGATAGAAACTCTCAGCAAACTAGGAATGGAGGGGCAACTTCCTTAACTTGAGAAAGAACATCTACAAAGTAGTCACAGTTAACATCATTGTCATTGGTGAGAAACTAGAAGCTTTCCTGCTAAAATGAGGGGTAAGGCAAGATATCCTCTGTCATCATTCCTATTTGATCTTGTAGTAAGACAGGAAAAGGAAATAAGAGGAGTATGCAGATTGAGAAAGAAGAAACAAAATTGTCTTTATTTCAGACAATGTAATTTTCTATGTATAAAATCACCCAAAAGTTTTTTAAAAAACTCCAGGAACTACTACTAATAAGCAATTTTAGCATGGTTTCAGTATATAATATTGTAAAGTGAAATTTTCTCAGTGGTGTCTGACTCTCCAGGCCTGAATACTGGAATTCTCCAGGCCAGAATACTGGAGTGTGTAACCTTTCCCTTCTCCTGTGGATCTTCCCAACCCATGAATCAAACCCATGTCTCCCACATTGCAGGCAGATTCTTTACCTGCTGAACCACAAGAGAAGTCCATAGTGTTAACATATAGCCATCAGTTTCTTTCCTATATACTAGCAACTAACAATTGGAATTTGACATTAAAAACACAATATTATGTACATTAAAACAAAATTGAACTACTTAAATCTAAATTTGACAATACCTGTACAAGTTCTATTCAAATAAAACTATAATACTCTCAGAACATCCCACCCTCGCCTTCTCCCACAGAGTCTAAAAGTCTGTTCTGTACATCTGTGTCTCTTTTTCTGTTTTGCATATAGGGCATTGAAACAAGTATACTATCAAGGGTGAAACAGATCACCAGCCCAGGTTGGATGCATGAGACAAGTGCTCAGGGCTGGTGCACTGGGAAGACCCAGAGGGATGGGATGGAGAGGGAGGCGGGAGGGGGGATTGGGATGGGGAACACATGTAAATCCATGGCTGGTTCATGTCAATGTATGGCAAAAACCACTACAATATTGTAAAGTAGTTAGCCTCCAATGAATAAAAACAAATGGATAAAAAAATTATAATACTCTGATTAAAGAAACCAAAGACAATATTGTAAAGTAATTAGCCTCCAACTAATAAAAATAAATGAAAAAAAAAAAAAAAAGAGAAACCAAAGAGGCTCTAAATAATAGGAAGTATATTCCATGTCCAGCAATAGGAGGTCTCAGAATTGTGTAGTATTTAGTTCTCCCCAATTTAGTGTTCTTCCCTGGTGACTCAGTTGGTAAAGAATCTGCCTACAATACAAGAGACCCAGGTTTGACCCCTAGGTGGGAAATATCTGCTGGAGAATGACAGGGCAACCCACTCCAGTATTCTCACCTGGAAAATCCCATGGACAGAGGAACCTGGTGGGCTACAGTCCATGGGGTCGCAAAGAGTCAGACACGATTGAACATCTGAGCAATATAGTATAAGATTCAATGCTATCCTAATCAAAATCTCAGCAAGATTTTTGTTAAGATATGAACAGTCTTTTCCAAAATCTGTGAACAGTTTAAAGACCCAGAATAGTCAACACAATATTGAAGAAAAAGAACAAGGACAGAGCACTGATACTATCTCACTTAAGACTTACTATAAGCTACAGTGTTTAAGACAGTGTGGTATTGATGAAAGCATAGAGATATGGATCAGTGGAACAGAAGAGGGAGGCTAGTTATTGTTGTTGTTTATAGTTACTCAGTCATGTCTGACTCTTTGTGACTCCATGGCTCACCATGTATCCACCAGGCTCACTTCTGTCCATGGGAATTTCCAGGCAAGAATACTGCAGTGGATTGCCATTTCCTAGATCTAAATATAGAAAACTGAGCTTTGACAAAAGAGCAAAGTAATCCAATGGAAAAATATAGAGGATAGTTTTTTCAGCAAAGGTTTCTCCCACTATGGAATATTCTCTCCCCTAATCCCATCTCTCTTTTCCACACACACACAAGATCTTATACCCTTTGCAAAAGTTAACTCAAGTAGATCATAGCCTTAAATATTAAGAAGATATATATATATATTCAGTGGAATATTACTCAACCATGAAAAAGAATGAAATAATGCCATTTGCAGCAACATGGATGGAAGTAGAGATTATCATACTAAAAACGAAGTCAAACAGAGAACAACAAATGTATGATATTGGTTATGTGTGACATCTTAAAAAAATGATACAAGTGAACTTACATACAAAACAGAAATAGACTCACAGACAGAGAAAACAAATATGGTTTTCCAAGGGGAAGGGAGACAGAGGAATAAACTAGGAGTCTGAAATGAACATATACATCACACTGTATATAAAATAGATAATCAACAAGGATCTACTATATAGCAGAGGGACCTATATTCAGTATTTTGTAATAACCTATATCTGAAAAGAATCTAAAAAGGATATATATATATATAAATGAATCACTTTACTGTACACCTGAAACATAATACAGCATTGTAAATCAACTGTACTTCAATTTAAAATAAATAAATATCTGTACATGAATCTTTATAATTGCTTTATTCATAATTGCCAAAACTCAGAAGCCAAGATGTCCTTCAATAGGTGAATGGATAAGCAACTGTAGTATACGCAAACAATTGGATATTGCTTTTTTCCCTTAGAAAAGACCTATTAGACCATAAAAACACATGGAAGAACTTAATGAGAATTACTAAGTGAGAGAAATCAATCTGAAGACTACATTGCAAAATTATGAATACAGTGAAAAGATCATCAGTTGCCAGGGGCGTGGTGGAGGGAGGGATTAATAAGTGAATCACAGGGGATTTTTAAGGTAATTCTGTTGTTCTGTATGATACTACAGTGGTAGAGTATCATACAGAATAGCAGAGACATGACTCTGCCGACAAAGATCCGTATAGTCAAGGTTGTGGTCTTCCCAGTGGTCATGTATGGTTCTGAGAGCTGGACTGTAAAGAAGGCAGAACGCCAAAGAATAGATGCGTTTGAACTCTGGTACTGGAGAAGACTCCCGAAAGTCCCTTGGACAGCAAAGAAATCAAACCAGTCAATCTTAAGGGAAATTAACCCTGAATACTCACTGGAAGGACTGATGCTGAGGCTGAGGCTCCAGTATTTTGGTCATCTGATGTGAACAGCCAACTCACTGGAAAAGTTCATGATGCTGGGAAAGATTGAAGGCAGAGGAGCAGAAGGCATCAGAGGATGAGATGGCTGGATGGCATCACTCATGCAATGGACACGAACTTGAGCAGACCTCAGGAGATGGTGAAGGACAGGGAGACCTGGCGTGCTGCAGTCCATGGGATCACAAAGAGTAGGACATGACTGTGCAACTGAACAACAACGTGACTATATATCAGAAAGAAAATGAAAACACTAATTCAAAATGATAAATGCACCCCAGTGTTCATAGTGGCACTACATACACTTGCCAAGATAAGGAAGCATCTCATGTGTCCATCAATAGCTGACTAGGCAAGAAGATGTGGTCTGCATACTTATACTGGAATGTAATCTTCAATAAAATAACTACTCAGCCATTAAAAAGGATGAAATTCCACCAGTTGCAACAAAGTGGATAGTCCTAGAAAATATTATGCATAGTGAAATGCCAGACAGATAAAAAATTATTGTATGATCACTTATATCAGGAATTGAAAATCGAATGAAAATGAATGTATATGCAAAACAGAAACAGACTCACAAATATAGAAAACTAAGTAGTGGTTACTAAATGGGTGAAGGGAGGGGTGTGTGGCAAGTGAGGAGTATTAAGAGATACAAGCTACTGTGTATAAAATAGATTAGCAATAAGGATATATTGTACTGCACAGTCAATTATAGCCATTATCTTTTAGTAACAGTGGAGTATAATTTGTAAAAATACTGAATCACTATGTTGTACACCTGAAACTAATATAATATTAGAAACCAATTGTATTGTGCTTCAATAAAAAATAAAATAATTTCTATTAATTAAAAAAAAAACACTAATTCACAACTCTACCCAAACTGAAGTTTGCATTATTCAATGACAATGAAGGAGTTAATGATGATGACCTCCTGATCATTAGGACAGTCAGAAGAATGCTATTTGATGTGAGACGGTATTGAATTGGGAGATGGAAAACTTGGATTTTCACTCAAGGCTTCGAACTAATGCAATGAGGAAACATCATCCAAGTCAATTTTCTAATTGCCCCTTAGAAAAAAGAAAGACTGGGCTAATTGATCTCAGATTCCTTGAATCTTTAAATTATCTTTGATTCTATTATTCTATAAAAAGCAATGAGCTTTTAACAGAAGGAAAGTGGAACAAAGCAGGCACACTCATTTCTCAAAGAATAAAAGGGAAGCTCTAAAGAAAGTGACCGAATAGATTTCATCCACAATAAACTGTTCAGTTATTTTAGGGTTTAGAGCTACCTGGGTTAGGCAGCAAATTACTGCATCTCTTTGTTGTAAATAAAAGCTACTCTGAGTCTTAGACTCAATCAAGTTTACAGGTTAGAAAACTAAACTTTTCTGACCCCCATTTTAATCAGCTGGTACAGTAATTATTAACCAAGTCAACATATTTGGAAATTCACTGACTAGGATGAATCCCAAAATATTGAATCATGCCACATACACAGTTAGTGTGGTGACCCTGGTGAACTGAACGTTTGGTTTGGGGGAAGCACACATGACTTAAGAGATGTGAGTTCCAGTCTCAGCTCTAACAGATGCAGATACTGTGTCCTTGGCACAAGTACTGATTCTCCAAGGCCCAGTTTCTTCATTCTCCAAATGGAAATAGTTTTACCTTCAGCTAAGGTAATTGAGAGAAAATCATGGGTGTGAAAATCCTATTACATGGTGAATAAAATATGAATCCATGTAAACATGAGGGATAAAGGATGAATGGAAGAATATAGATAGCCCCAAAATAAGCCCATGCAGTTTTGGTCAATTAATCTGCAACAAAGAGGGCAAGAATGGACAATGGAGTAAAGACAGTCATTCCAATAAGTGGTGCTGGGAAAATTGGACAGCTGCATGTAAAAGAATAAAATTAGAACATTCTCTAACACCATATACAAAAATAAACTCAGATGGATTAAAGACCTAAGTGTAGGACCAGATACTATAAAACTCTTAAAGGAACACATGGGCAAAACACTCTTTGAGATAAATCGCAACAATAACTTTTTGGATCCACCTCCTTGAGTAATGAAAATTTTAAAAAATAAGTAAATAGGACCTGAATAGTTTTTGCATGGCAAAGGCAACCATATACAAAATGAACACACAACCCACAGAATTGGAGAAAATATTTGCAAATGATGCAACTCACAGGGGATTAATCTCCAAAATATACAAACAACTCATGCAGCTCATTACTAAAAAAAACCAAGCATCTCAAGCTAAAAGTGGGCACAAAATAGAAAAAATAGAAATAGACATCTCTCCAAAGAAGAGGTATAGAAGGCCAAAAAGCACATGAAAAGACGTTCAAAGTCACTAATTATTAGAAAAATGCATATCAAAACTCCAATGAGAAATCACCTCACACCATGCTGAACGGCCATTATCAGAAAGTCTACAAACAGTAAATGTTGGAGAGGGTGTGGAGAGAAGGTAACCTTCCTGCACTGTTAGTAGGAATGTAAATTGATACAGCTACTGTGGAAAACAGTATGGAGGTTCCTTAAAAAACTAAAAATAGAGTTACCATATGATCCAACAGTCCCACCCCTGGGCTTATATCTGTAGAAAAACACTTCGAGATTATACATGCACCCCAGTGTTCACTGCAGCACTATTTACAAAAGCCAAGACATGGAGTCAACCTAAATATTTATTGACAGATGAATAGATGAAGAAGGTGTGGTACATATGACAATGGAATGCTAGTCAACCTAAAAAATGAAGGAAATAATGTCATTTCTAGAAACATGGATGGACATAGAGATTATCATAGTAAGTGAAGTCAAAGACAAATATCATATGATATCACTTACATGTGGAATCTAAAAAGTGATACAAATGAACTCATTTACAAAACAGAAACAGACTCAAAGTTATGGCTACCAAAGGGAAAGGGGGAGGGGGAGATAAACTAGAAGGTGGGAATAACCTACACACACTACTATATAAAAACAGATAGTAAACAAGGACCCACTGTATAAGACAAAGAACTCTACTCAGTATTCCATAGTAACCCATATGGGAAAATAATCTGAAAAAAAGTAGGTATGTGTATAATGAAATCACTTTGCTGTACACCTGACAGAGAAGACAATGGCGCCCGCTCCAGTGTTCTTGCCTGAGAATCCCAGGGGCGGGGGATCCGGCGGGCTGCTGTCCATGGGGTCACACAGAGTCGGACACGACTGAGGTGACTTAGCAGCAGCAGTACACCTGAACTTAACACGACACTGTAAATCAACTATGCTCCAACATACTCCAAAATAAATTATTGGAGTAGTTTATATAGTAGTTATATATACTCCAATAAAAACAATATACTCAACTAGACTCCAATATAAAATAAAATTTTTAAAAATTTTGTAATTGGGTCTTGACAAAAACTTATTTCTCCCTACAAAAAAGATCTTAGAAATAACTGCACTAGTCAATCTAAACAAATATGATATCTTTGTAGCATATGTGATTGTAAAGGACTGCTGTTAGTGATCTAGTGATGTTTACCCCTCCAGTGATATTTAGATCATCATGACCACTAACTGTCTTCTGCTTGGATCTGCATGTACTGGTGGTTCTGGGCTGAGGGTCTCTTTAATGAAGTCCATGCCTCTGATCCTCCACTGGAATCCACACCTGTTGTTCTGTGTAAAATCTTCCTTGCTCTTGATGACAAATTGGAATTATAATGGAGTAATCACAGTTCAGGCATATATAAATGGAGTCAGCAGGCCATTGAGGATCCAGTCTCAGGCTTGTCTCCACACCTCTGAGAACTTGATGTTTCTTTGACCTGTACCAGACCCAAGGACAGGACTAGCCCTATTCAGAAAACACTTACCAGCTACATCCTTATATTCTCAAGGTCTCCCATTGTAACTGTGCCACCATTTTGGACCCCAGCTAACGGTTACTTAATAGGAACCCTTACTTGCCAACTCCAACAGTGATTCTTGACAAACAAGAATTGTTTTGTAATTTTGTGAATTTTGCCCTCGTAAGCCTCCACATTTTTGTAGTCCAGCAGAATGTGATTCAGTTGTTTCTTGAATCTCTGTCTCTTGGGCTGCAGTCCTAACAAACTCCCAGTAAACACCTTTTTATATCAGTCAAGTCTGCATTTTCCATGTATTCTTAATTTCATTATTTCTGACAAAGGCAGACTCCAAAAGGCAACAGAAACAATTGTGTCTGGAGGCAAGAATGAGGATTGAGCCACAGTTTCTCAAGCCTTCCCCACTAAATTCTTGAGGCTGTTTATTCCCTCTATTGCCTGAGCAAGTTTTGCTCTTTGGTGTTGGAGAAGGGTGAATATCTTTTTAGAATTTCTTGTCTTAAGAATCTATGACTTTTTCCCTCGAAGTCCAGGGACATGCGTATCCTGTGATGCCTGTTATTTCTGAACAATCAATGAACAATCAGTGGGGTGCATATTCAGAATAATATTTTAGGCTATTTAGTTTTGTTTTTCTAAAATTATTCTTGAGGCAGTTGAGGTATAAATGAGAATGCATCACAATGGGAGTCAGAAGATCTCAGTTTAAATCCTAATTTTATTTATTATGAGCCTTGTGATGCTGGACAGTTCTCTTATCTCAGAATCTCCTTTTCCCTCATATAAAAAATATCAAATTACTATCTCTACCTTCTTCTTCTTTTTTTTTTTTTGCTAAGGTAGATGTGAAATTTCAAGGTAAAAATCATGTAAATTTACTTAGATAATTACTGTATATGTCTTTGGTCATTTAAGAGGTTTGAATTAAGTTAATGTTAAACATGAATTCCAAGTATGACGATCTGGTTAAAATCAAGAGGTGTTTATTTGGACCTGATAGGACTGTAGCCCAGCAAGCACAGATCCAAGAAGATCTTAAATTACATTCTTCTAGGCTACAAAATGGGGAATTTAATAAAGACAAGAAACCACAAGAGTAGGTGAAGTTTTTGTCAAGAACTAGACTTGTGCTGCGGTTCATGGGGTTGCAAAGAGTCGGACATGACTGAGAGACTGAACTGAACTGAACTGAGACTTGTAGATGGCAAGAGGTAAGGATGCTTGTAAGCAAAATTGGTTGGACTTAGAAATGGTTACAGAGTTGTGAAGCAGTGGATGCAGGGATGGGGGATCGGAGGGAGGAGAGTCTGGAGAGGACTTTGAAAATACAAAATCGTAGCAAGTACCTGCTAACATATATTGTTTTGAAAATGGTTGGTGGAGTCCTTGAGTTTGACACAGAAAAGAATTCAAGTTCTCAGTGATACAGGAACATTTATGTCTAAAAACCACATCCACAATGACTGCCGAACTTCATTTTGGATGCCAGAACCATAGTTACTCTATTCTGATTTTTAAACTATCTTAAATATGTCATAATTAATTATTTTTTATAACTGTAATGGTAGTGCAGTACATTAAAAATTTTAAACACATACATTTTCAAGGACAAATTATCCTATATTGCATTACAAGATAATTTTTTTTTTTTAATAAAAAAAGGCACAGATTACACCAATTTCCCTCAAAGTCATACATTTGCAACTGGTCATTGACTAGAATCCAGAGTTTTGAGCTGTTTGGGGCATCAAGTTATTTATTTTAGTGGTTCTAATTCTTGGCTGCACAATGGAAATACTTTTTTGTTGTTGTTGTTAGCAAACCTGATCCCAACCCAGTGCAATTAAATGACAGTCTCTACAGTCGTCATTGAACAGAAGGAAAACAAGACTAAAGGACACTTTAATTTTATCTTTATCAATGGCCAAAGTCCATTCAGAATAGAGTACAAAGTGGATGTGATCGAACGGTATCTTTATTCCTCAGAGAGGCCCAAGTTGAATTAGCAGGGCCTGTTACAAAAGCTCTTGATTTCAGGCTCACAGTGGTCTGAGTAAGAAGAGATGGCATCAATGGATCTGGCTGTGGCCCTGGTGCTCTGTCTCTGCTGTCTGCTTCTCCTCTCACTCTGGAAACAGAGCTCTGGGAAAGGGAAGCTCCCGCCAGGCCCCACTCCTCTCCCAATCCTTGGAAACATCCTACAGTTATATGTTAAGGACATCAGCAAATCTTTAACCAATGTAAGTAGGTTTTATGTTCCTCCAGTGTCTTGTAAAAGGTAAGTAAAATAAGCCCAATTTAATGAATAATATATATTCTTACGAGCACACTGTTAAAGCAGGTCAGTTTGAAGCAAATTACTCCCTGTAAATTTGATATTTTTCTTGCCTTTTCAGGCCTGTTATTATCATAAATAGAGGAACAAATTAATGTGTTTTGTGAGTAGAGAAGCGTTTATGCCTTTGTAAGGTAGAATCAAAATAATTAACTTTTAAAAGCTGGGAGTGTTGCCTCCTTTATTTCACATGGGACTGGAAGTAAAGGGTAAGTGAAGTGTTCTGTGATTAGTGATTTCTTTCCAGAAATAATTTACTATATTGTTGATCAGTTGCTCAGTTGTGTCTGACTCTTTGTGACCCCATGGACTGTAACACGCCAGGCTTCCCTGTCCTTCACCACCTCCCAGAGCTTGCTCAAACTCAAGTCCATTGAAGTTAGTGATGCCATCCAGCTATCTCGTCTTCTGTCGTCCTCTTCTCCTGCCTTCAATCTTCCCCAGCATCAGAGTCTTTTCTAGTGAGTTGGCTCTTCACATCAGGTAGCCAAACAAAGTACTGGAGCTTCAGCTTCAGCATATGATTAGCGATTTCTTTCCTGAAATCATTGACTATATAAGTTGTGTGTTTTGTTCAAATGACCAGGAAAACAGAACTTTTCTGAAGAAGGGCATTGTGCCTGGTGTTAAGGAATTAATTTAGGATTAGGATGATCACGGAGGAATGAAAGAAACAAGTCATCAGTTAGGGTCCCACTGGTGGCAGCAGCGTTCATTTGGATTCTGCAGGAAACTGCCATCTGTACCCTGTGAATGCTGCCACATAGAAAGTGTTGTTCTTCCATGAGATGCTGCATGTCCTGGCACTGCCTCTATGATGCTTCCTCTCTTTCTGTGTTAGTGATACCAGAGGATCTCAAACTAGGCTGGGCATTAGAGTTATATGAACTTATTTTTTAAATTATAAATTTCTAGTATTCATCATAGGGCTACAGAATCAGAATTCTAATGACTGCTCCACTGGTGATTCTGAAGCAGTGAGTTGGCTGTTGGTCCAAAAGGTGGGCCTTGAGGATTGCTACATTGCTCTCAAGGATCAGAGGGTGACTATGATCTTCAAATTTGAATCGTCTACATATTAGCCCTGGGATGCTGGACATGGAACAGAATTCTGCAACCTCAGTTTCCTTATTTATAGTGGGGCAAATAAGTCCACTGAAAGTGCTGATCTGAGGATTAATTATAATCTGTGCACCAGCTACTTGGGCCATTACCCAGCATTTCAGGTCATTCATAAGTAGAACCTATAACATTACCACCATATTTGTGCATTAAATTCTGAATTTAATACATAATTAGGCTCTCTCTGGCAGAACAAAAACATAATAGCAGGATGATAATACATTCAGCATCAGGCACAGCATAGTATCTCATATTGACTTCTTTTGCTGTTACATGCCTCTTCATTCCCAGCTCTCAAAAGTCTACGGCCCTGTGTTCACTCTGTATTTTGGCATGAAGCCCACCGTGGTCTTGCATGGATATGAAGTAGTGAAGGAAGCTCTGATTGACCTGGGAGAGGAGTTTTCTAGAAGAGGCAGTTACCCAGTGCTTCAAAGAGCTACTAAGGGATACGGTAGGTATGTATGTGTGGGTGTTCAGCATTGGCAAAGGGTAGGAGTGGGGATGATGGAAAAGAGGAATTTGAAAATGCCGCCCCCCTCTCTCCGCCCCCGCACCGTGGCCCCCCAGCAGATCGTGTTCCCTCTCTGAGGCTGCCATGTGTCAGCTCACTCCTCCTTCCCTAGAACTTCCTAGTTTCTGTTTCGCTCCCTGGTAGGAATCGCTTTCAGCAATGGCAAGATATGGAAGGAGACCCGGCGCTTCTCCCTCATGACCCTGAGGAATTTCGGGATGGGGAAGAGGAGCATTGAGGACCGTGTTCAAGAGGAAGCACGCTGCCTTGTGGAGGAGTTGAGAAAAACCAATGGTGGGTGATTCTATTTTCTCTTAAGTCTGACCTTAACAGGCTGCTCTCTCTCCAGTGACATCCTTGGAAATATTTCAGGGAAGGCCGCATCTTTCATATGGGTATTGGCTGTCAGCCCTCAGATGGGGGGAGGGGGTTATAAAGCATAGGCAGCCAAGGAGCTTTTGTGTATCTGTGCTTATTGTGTGTGTACTCCCATGACTGTGCATGCAGTGTGGGCATAAAGATCATTTAATCAAATTATCTCCTAAACTTTTTGTTTTCAAACCAGAAACCACAAAACATAGTTTTGAGTCATTTCCTAAAAATATTAAAGAACAGATAAGGGTAGAGATAATGTGGTTGTCTATTCTGGAATATTTTACCAGGGAATACTTGTTAATTGGACAGGGTGGGAATGACCATTATGGGACATGAAACAAGTGACATGTGTGTTCACTTAGGTGGACTATATTTATATATTCAGCCTTACAGACAATTTTGAGAGTTACTTCCAGGGCTCAGGCCTACAATTCTGGCCAATAGTAATACGATCTATGGTTTTAATCATCTTGGTATATCTTAGTGCAATTCTCATCAATTATGCTTTCTTTGAAAATACAGCAGTCTTTAAAAAGTATCAGCATTCATTATTTCTTGTTATTCAATACTAATTGTACTAATTTGTATATTTTGAATAAATGTATGCTACATCTTAGTTCTGTTAAAACACACATATACCAAGTCAGTTCAGTTGAGTTCAGTCTGTTAGTCGTGTCCGACTCTTTGCGACACCATGAACCGCAGCACGCCAGGCCTCCCTGTCCATCCCGGAGACCACCCAAACCCATGTCCGAGTCGGTGATGCCATCCAACCATCTCATCCTCTGTCATCCCCTTCTTCTCCTGCCCTCAATCTTTCCCAGCATCAGGGTCTTTTCAAATGAGTCAGCTCTTCGCATCAGGTGGCCAAAGTATTGGAGTTTCAGCTTCAACATCAGCCCTTTCAATGAACACCCAGGACTGTCTCCTTTAGGCTGGACTGCTTGGATCTCCTTGCAGTCCAAGGGACTCTCAAGAGTCTTCTGCAACACCACAGTTCAAAAGCATCAGTTCTTCTGTGCTCAGCTTTCTTTATAGTCCAACTCTCACATCCATACGTGACCACTGGGAAAACCATGGCCTTGACTTTTGTTGGTAAAGCAATGTCTCTGCTTTTTAATATACTGTCTAGGTTGGTCATAACTTTCCTTCTATGGAGTAAGTGTCTTAATTTCATGGCTGCAATCACCATCTGCAGTGATTTTGGAGCCCCCAAAAATAAAGTCAGCCACTGTTTCCACTGTTTCCACATCTATTTGCCATGAAGTGATGGGACCAGATGCCATGATCTTAGTTTCCTGAATGTTGAGCTTTAAGCCAACTTTTTCACTCTCGTCTTTCACTTTCATCAAGAGGCTCTTTAGGTCTTCTTCACTTTTTGCCATAAAGGCAGTGTCTGCATATCTGAGGTTATTGATATTTCTCCTGGCAATCTTGATTGCAGCCTGTGCTTTATCCAGCCCAACATTTCTCTTGATGTACTCTGCATATAAGTTAAATAAGCAGGATGACAATATACAGCCTTGACGTACTCCTTTTCCTATTTAGAACCAAGTCATGAAATATTTATTTAACTAAATTTTATCTTAGCAACACCTGCTTATCTTGTCTTCTCCAAGTAGAATTTGGTTCTGTTTTCAGTTTGTAAATTTTGCCCCATCTTTTTTGGATTTTAGTAACCCACTCCAGTGTTCTTGCCTGGAGAATCCCAGGGACGGTGGAGCCTGGTGGGCTGCCATCTAAGGGGTCGCACAGAGTCGGACACGACTGAAGTGACTCAGCAGCAGCAGCAACAAATGCACAGTCTGGAATATATTTCTCTGCCATCTCATTTTGTCTAAATTCCTGTGTTTGTGGTCTCTTTTCCACAGGCTGCAGGACTGTAGTTCTTCTAGCTTGTCTGCCCCTTGGTGCTTGAGATTAGTCCTGGAGCTGTGCAGGCTTCCTGGTGGGTGGGACTGAAACCTGCTCATTGGTGGGTGCAGCTGGGTCTTGTCCCTCTTGTGGGCAGAGCTGTGTCACAGGGTATGTTTAGAGGAAGCTGTTGGCTCAGGATAACTTTAGACAGCCTAAAGTTAATAGGTAGAAGTCACCATTTTGGTAGAAATATAAAAAACTTCAGATATACAGATGACACCACCCTTATGGCAGAAAGCGAAGAACTAAAGAGTCTCTTGATGAAAGTGAAAGAGAAGCATGGAAAAGCTGGCTTATTCTCTCAGATCATCCCACCCTCGCCTTCTCCCACAGAGTCCAAAAAGTAGTTAGCTTCCAACTAATAAAAATAAATGGAAAAAAAAAAAAGAAAAAGCTGGATTAAAACTCAACATTCAAAAAAAACCTAAGATCATGGCATTTCCCCCCACCCCTATCACATCATGGCAAATAGATCGGGAAACAGTGGAAACAGTGACAGACTTTATTTTCTTGGGCTCCAAAGTCACTGCAGATGGTGACTGAAGCGATGAAATTAAAAGACACTTGCTCCTTGGAAGAAAAGATATGACAAATCTAGACAGCACATTAAAAAGCAGAGACATCACTTTGCCAACAAAGGTTCAGATAGTCACAGCTATGGTTTTTCCAGTAGTCATGTACAGATGTGAGAGTTGGACCATAAAGAAAGCTGAGTGACGAAGAATTGATGCTTTTGAACTCTGGTCTTGGAGAAGACTCTTGAAAGTCCCTTGAATAGCAAGATCAAACCAGTCAATGCTAAAAGGAAATCAGTCCTCAGTATTCATTGGAAGCATTCATGCTAAAGCCCTAATACGTTAGTTATCTGATGTGAAGAACTGACTCTTTGGAAAGACCCTGATGCTGGGAAAGATTGATAACAGGAGGAGAAGGGGACAACAGAGGATGAGATGATTGGCTGGCATCACTGACCTGATGCTGGGAAAGATTGATGACAGGAGGAGAAGGGGACAACAGAGGATGAGATGATTGGATGGCATCACTGACCTGATGCAGGTGACTTTGAGCAAACTCCAGGAGTTGGTGATGGACAGGGAAGCCTGGCATGCTACAGCCCATGGGGTCACAGAGGATCAGGACAGGACTGAGCAACTGACCTGAACTGAACTGACTGATATTTCTCCTGGCATCTTGATTCTAGCTTGTGCTTCATCCAGCCTGGCATTTCACATGATGTATTTTGCATATAAGTTAAATAAGCAGGGTGACAATGTACAACCTTGACATACTCCTTTTCCAATTTGAAACCAGTCTGTTGTTCCATGTCTGGTTCTAACTGTTGCTTCTTGACCCGCATGCAGGTTTCTTGGGAGGCAGGTAAGGTGGTCTGGTATTCCCATCTCTTTAAGAATTTTCCACAGTTTGTTGTGGTCCACACAGTTAAAGGCTTTAGTGTAGTCAATGAGGCAAAATTAGATGTTTTTCTGGAAGTCCGTTGCTTTTTCTATAATACAACAGATGTTGGCAATTTGATCTCTCGTTCCTCTGCCTTTTCTAAATCCAGCAGGTACATCTAGAAGTTCTCAGTTCACATACTATAAGCAATATCATGTGATAGTAATTTTTCTGGCTTACTTCACTCAATACAATAATTTAATATTGCTGAAAATGGCATTATTTCTTTATTTTAATGACTGAGTAATATTTATTGGGGGTTTTTTGGTGACATTAGTGGTAAAGAATCTGCCAGCCAATGCAGGAGATGTGGGTTCAATTCTTGGATTAGAAAGATCTCCTTGAGAAGCAAATGGAAACCCACCCCAGTATTCTTGCCTGGAAAATCCCATGGACAGAGGGGCCTGGCAGACTATAGTCCCGGGGTCACAAAGAATCAGACATGACTTAGAGACTAGACAACACAACAATATTCATTACGTGTGTGTGTGTGTGTGTTTCACACCTTCGGCATCCAGGCATCTGCCGATGGACATTTAGGTTGTTTCTGTGTCTTGTGCCAAGTCACTTCAGTCGTGTCTGACCTTTTGTGACCTCACGGACCGTAGCCCACCCAACTCCTCTTTCTATGGGATTCTCCAGGCACGAATATTGGAGTGGGTTGCTGTTGCCTTCTCTAGTTTCCTTGTCTTGGCTATTATAAATAGTGCTGACATGAAATCGGGATGCATGTATCTTTTTGAATTAGAGTTTTTATCTTTTCTGAATATACGCCCAGGAGTGGGATTGTTGAATCATATGGTAGCTCTATTTTTAGTGTTTTAAGGAACCTCCATACTGTTCTCTATAGTGGTTCCATCAATTTATATTCCCACCAACAGTATAGGAGTGTTTCCTTTTCTCCAAATCCTCTCTAGTATTAATTCTAAATATATTAATTTTAATGGCCATGGTAAATGAGGGACATTAATTCTTAAAAAAGAAGAAATTTTAAACATGGAAACAAAATTAAGGGAATTCCACTCATCAAGTTACTTTTTTTGTTTCACTTATCTAGGGATTTATGTTTGAAATTAAAATGTTACATTTTATTAATATAAATTAGGCAAAATATAATTAGACAAAAATCCAATTTATAATAATTGGTTAATTGTTCACTTGTATCTTAGTTTTTCTTCTCATATAGCATGGATACTTTGTGTTTTATTACATTTATTCTTTCAAATGCATGACTTCAACTACAGTCTCTCTCTCTCACTTTAGCTTTTCCTCCCTGATTCTGCACATGAGTTTTTCAACTATTCATTTTGAGTTCCCTAACAATTTTCTTTCTTTCTGTCAGTGTTTAATTTGCAGACAGATGATATTGAACATTGATAACTTTCGTTATCAAATCATACAAAATGGCCTCTTTAGATGTTCTTGTCATTTTCCCTTCAAATTTACAGGCACCTTGAGTGAAGAGGGTACAAGTAAAGGTGGGAGGAGTGAATTGAATATTTGTAAAAGCCTGTTATTTAACTAGCTGTGCTGAAATATCCTACTCAGGTTAAGGTAAAGTGATGTGTTGATTTTATGCATGCTGAATATTTATTTTTAAAGGAATTTGTTGATGAGATATCACTTTAGAGTTTCTAAAATTACCTTTACCTGTTATCTCAAACACCAAGTGTCTCTTGCCTATGTTTTAATGGTGTTTTCAAATTGTTTGTTATTCTTTAGGGTCGCCCTGCGATCCCACTTTCATCCTGGGCTGTGCCCCCTGCAATGTGATCTGCTCCATTATTTTCCGGAATCATTTTGATTATAAAGATCAGATTTTTCTAGATCTAATGGAAAGACTGAATGAAAACATCAGGATTCTGGGCTCTCCATGGCTGCAGGTGAGGCCAAAGTCCTTTCTTCTCAAGGATTCATTTTGGCTCTTTCCCCCATGAGATCCAGATCTCTCTGGGCACCAAGCTGTGAGGTGAATGTGTGAACAACACAGTCCTGCCCAGAGCTTAGCATCATGGTGTACTCATCTGGGGATGACTGCAGAGCCCTTAATGATAGACAGGAAAATACGTGCCCAGAATATAGAACTGCAGCTCAGTCCCATTTACCTTGTTCAGTGGTTTTTCCACCAAGATCCAAAGACCAATTTCTGTAAACTACTTTGGTAACTTCCCCAAAGCATGACCACAGCAGTAGAAGTACTTCCAGGTCCTACTGGAAAGGCTTCCATTGCCCACAAGTCTTGTTCCCCAATTTCTACTCATGGATTCTTCAGCATGTTAGCTGACAGAAATATCTATTTGGGAAGAAAGAGAGTATTTCCTTCAAGGGGCTCCCAGGGGACACTGAATATGATAGGAGAGTTTGATGCTTCAGTTGGTATCTTAACTAACAAAATAATTGCTTTGAGGATGACAAAATGATGATGTTTTAGTGTAGGAACCGCAAACCAACATCACTGGTGTACCCTGTGCTGAGCTAAATGTTCTGTCCTCTGCCTAAAAGTCAATGGTGTGACCTTACAGAGGTCACTTAATTGCTGTGGTTCCCAGTTACTTTATCCATAAAATGTTGAGTTGTGTTTCATGGTGTCTTTAGGACCCTTTTAGTCCTAAAATACCGATTTTATGATTGAGGCCACTAAACAGAAATAGAAATATCAGGGATCAGCTTGTTTTCTGTATCAGATTACCTAAACTCCCATAATCTGATATCATCTATAAAAGGTGAATCATTGTGTTTCATGGTATCTCTTATTACATAATTGTGAGGAGAATTGATGCAGAAAATGAAAGAATTGATACAAAGATGCCTTTATACTGTAAACATGATGTATGAGTATAGGAGATGAATACCATCTTTGATCCCTGGTCATAATGTTCTCCCTGAAATACATCTATTAGCATAGAAAACTATGCATTTGTGAAGTTAAAAAGTCCCATCTATACAGTGACTGAATTATTTTGATATTTATAATTCATTTTCTAACCAGGGCTTGGCATATAATATTTAAATCTTCATTAAGTGTTTTCTTTTAATGAACAATTTTTTTTTCTAGCTCTGCAGTTTTTTCCCTGCTCTCCTTGATTATATTCCAGGAAAACATAAGAAATTCTTTGAAAATTTTGCTTGTTTGAAAAGTTATGTTTTGGAGAAAACAAGGGAACACCAAGCATCTCTGGATATTAACGACCCTCAGGACTTTATTGATTGTTTCCTGATCAAGATGGAACAGGTAAAATGTTAATGACAGCTCAATTATTTGATTGTGCATTTTTAGGGCTGTTGAATTTACCAGTGATGTTTCAGTGGTTTGGCCAGCAATGTTGACAAACATTTTAAGTACATGATGTATGTCCAAATATATGGTATGCATTATGGAAGATATAATGTTTAATTGTTAAATTAGTTGAATATGTTGATTCTACTCTTTACCTACTAGTAATCTTCCTACAGAGAAGTACAGAATGACACCTCAGATGAAATGGAAACAATTAGAAACAAGTTAGAAAATGCAAAATATCATGGAATAATATGAAGTTGAACATGATCATTGCACACACTGTATTGGGGAATGGAAAAGAATGGCTTAATCTAGCTGGGCTTCCTGCATACCAAGTGTTTGGAAATAAATCTTAATATATTTGCAGTGAAGGACAGGGGAAGGAATTTTAGGTGGTGAATACTGTATATATTATATATAGTATACATAGGCCTGTGATGAGGAAGAGTAGGTGGATGGAAGAAAGAGAGCACTTTGAGTGTGAAGTAAAAATGAATTGTTATGAATGAAATGAAATGAAATGGAATGGAATGGAATTAAATGGAATGGAATGAAATGATATGGAGCTGGAATTATATGTCTGTGGGCATGAATTCTATACCATGTGTTGAAAAGACACCCCTTTTCCCTCTTGGCCCCTTTGTCAAAAATCAGTGCACTCAAAATTTGACCCTTTATTTGTGTAAGTAAGTAAGTGTTAGTCACTCAGTCGTGCCCAACTCTTTGCAACCCTGTGGACTGCAACCCACCAGGCTCCTCTGTCCATGAGATTTTCTAGGCAAGGATGTTGGAGTGGGTTGCCATTTCCTTCTCCAGGGGATCTTCCCAACTAGGGATTGAACCCGGGTCTCCTGCACTGCAGGCAGATTCTTTACTGACTGAACTACAAGGGAAGCCCTAGATTATTTGTGTAATCTGACATCTATTCCATTAATCTAAATGTCAGTCCTTATACTAGTAGCATATCATCTGGTCATCTTAATTATTAGTTTTGTGTTTAGTTTTCAAGTTGAGAACTGTGAGTCCTCTAATTTTGTTGTTAATTTTTAAAAGTGTTTTGGCTATTCTGAATGCTTTGAATTTTCAGGTTAATTATAGGATAAACTAGTCAATTTATGCAAAGAAATTAATGATTTTTATAAGGATTGCAGGAAATCTATTGATCGATTTATGGAGTAACATCATTTTAAAATATAGGTAAAATTCATATAACATGCAATTCACTGTTTTAAAGTATATGATTTAGTTGTATGTACTTGCATTCACAGTGTTGTGTGATCACTAGTTCTCTTATTTCAAAACTTTCCTATTGCTCTCCAGAAACATACCATATCCATTAAATGATCACTTTCCATTCCTTCCACCCCATCATGTGTTAACCTGTTTTCTGCTTTATGTCTATGGATTTGCTTGTTATGAATATAGTATGGGACTACTCAGGTGGTGCTAGGGGTAAAGAACCCTCCTGACAGTGCAGGAGACATAAGAGATGTGAGTTCAATCCCTGGGTTGGAAATATCCCTTGGAGGAGGGCATGGCAACCCACTCCAGTATTCTTGCCTGGAGAATCCCATGGATAGTGGAGCTTAGCAGGCTACAGTCCATGGAGTCACAAAGAGTCTGACACGACTGAAGCGACTTAGCATGCGTGCATGAATATAGCATATAAAAGAACTTATAGCATTGCCCCTTTTGTTTTGGGCTTCATCTAGTATAATGTTTTGGATTCTTGTCTAAGTTATCATGTATATCAGTATTTGTTCCTCTCTTGTATGGCTGCATGATATTCCATTTTAATATACGTACCATGACTTTTTTTTTTTTTTTTTTTTTTTTTAATTTTTTTATATTAGTTGGAGCTAATTACTTCACAAACATTTCAGTGGGTTTTTGTCAATACATTGATATGATCGCCATAGATTACACTATTCCCCATCCCGATCCCCCCTCCCACCTCCCTCTCCACCCGATTCCTCTGGGTCTTCCCAGTGCACCAGGCCGGAGCACTTGTCTCATGCATCCCACCTGGGCTGGTGATCTGTTTCACCATAGATAGTATACATGCTGTTCTTTTGAAATATCCCACCCTCACATCCTCCCACAGAGTTCAAAAGTCTGTTCTGTATTTCTGTGTCTCTTTTTCTGTTTTGCATATAGGGTTATCGTTACCATCTTTCTAAATTCCATATATATGTGTTAGTATGCTGTAATGTTCTTTATCTTTCTGGCTTATTTCACTCTGTATAATGGGCTCCAGTTTCATCCATCTCATTAGGACTGATTCAAATGAATTCTTTTTGACAGCTGAGTAATATTCCATGGTGTATATGTACCACAGCTTCCTTATCCATTCATCTGCTGATGGGCATCTAGGTTGCTTCCATGTCCTGGCTATTATAAACAGTGCTGCAATGAACATTGGGGTGCACGTGTCTCTTTCAGATCTGGTTTCCTCAGTGTGTATGCCCAAAAGTGGGATTGCTGGGTCATATGGCAGTTCTATTTCCAGTTTTTTAAGGAATCTCCACACTGTTTTCCATAGTGGCTGTACTAGTTTGCATTCCTACCAACAGTGTAAGAGGGTTCCCTTTTCTCCACACCCTCTCCAGCATTTATTGCTTGTAGTCTTTTGGATAGCAGCCATCCTGACTGGCGTGTAATGGTACCTCATTGTGGTTTTGATTTGCATTTCTCTGATAATGAGTGATGTTGAGCATCTTTTCATGTGTTTGTTAGCCATCTGTATGTCTTCTTGGGAGAAATGTCTGTTTAGTTCTTTGGCCCATTTTTTGATTGGGTCATTTATTTTTCTGGAATTGAACTTCAGGAGTTGCTTGTATATTTTTGAGATTAATCCTTTGTCTGTTTCTTCATTTGCTATTATTTTCTCCCACTCTGAGGGCTGTCTTTTCACCTTGCTTATAGTTTCCTTTGTTGTGCAAAAGCTTTTAAGTTTCATTAGGTCCCATTTGTTTATTTTTGCTTTTATTTCCAATATTCTGGGAGGTGGGTCATAGAGGATCTTGCTGTGATTTATGTCGGAGAGTGTTTTGCCTATGTTCTCCTCTAGGAGTTTTATAGTTCTGGTCTTACATTTAGATCTTTAATCCATTTTGAGTTTATTTTTGTGTATGGTGTTAGAAAGTGTTCTAGTTTCATTCTTTTACAAGTGGTTGACCAGTTTTCCCAGCACCACTTGTTAAAGAGGTTGTCTTTTTTCCATTGTATATCCTTGCCTCCTTTGTCAAAAGATAAGGTGTCCATAGGTCGTGGATTTAATCTCTGGGCTTTCTAATTTTGTTTCCATTTGATCTATATTTCTGTTTTTGTGCCAGTACCGATACTGTCTTGATGACCTGTGGGCTTGTAGTGAGTCTTGAAGTCAGGCAGGATTGATTCCTCCGTTCTTCTTCTTTCTCAAAGATTACTTTGGCTATTCGAGGTTTTTTGTATTTCCCATACAAATTGTGGAAATTCTTTGTCAGTTCTGTGAAAAATACCGTTGGTAGCTTGATAGGGATTGCATTGAATCTATAAGATTTGCTTTGGTAGAATAGCCTTTGACAATATTTGATTCCTCCAATCCATGAACACGGTATGTTCTCCATCTGTTTTTGTCCTCTTTGATTTCTTTAATCAAGTGTTTTAGTTTTTCTAATGTATAGGTCTTTTGTTCTTAGGTAGATATACTCCTAAGTATTTTATTCTTTTTGTGCAATTGGTGAAGGTATTGTTCCTTAATTTCTCTTTCCTCTGTTTTTTCATTGTTAGTGTATAGGAATGCAAGGGATTCTGTGTGTTAATTTTATATCCTGCAACTTTACTATATTCATTGATTAGCTCTAGTAATTTTCTGGTAGAGTCTTTAGGGTTTTCTATGTAGAGGATCATGTCATCTGCAAACAGCGAGAGTTTCACTTCTTCTTTTCCTATCTGGATTCCTTTTACTTCTTTTTCTGCTCTGATTGCTGTGCCCAAAACTTCCAACACTATGTTGAACAGTAGTGGTGACAGTGGGCACCCTTGTCTTGTTCCTGATTTCAGGGGGAATGCTTTCAATTTTTCACCATTTAGGGTGATGCTTGCTGTGGGTTTGTCATATATGGCTTTTATAATGTTGAGGTATGTTCCTTCTATTCCTGCTTTTTGGTTTTTTTTAATCATAAATGAGTGTTGAATTTTGTCAAAGGCTTTCTCTGCATCTATTGAGATAATCATATGGTTTTTATCTTTCAATTTGTTAATGTGGTGTATTACGTTGATTGATTTGCGGATATTGAAGAATCCTTGCATTCCTGGGATAAAGCCCACTTGGTCGTGGTGTATGATTTTTTTATTATGTTGTTGGATTCTGTTTGCTGATTTTGTTAAGGAATTTTTGCATCTATGTTCGACAGTGATAATTGGCCTGTAGTTTTCTTTTTTGTGGCCATCTTTGTCTGGTTTTGGAATTAGGGTGATGGTGGCCTCATAGAATGAGTTTGGAAGTTTACCTTCTTCTGCAATTTTCTGGAAGAGTTTGAGTAAGGTAGGTGTTAGCTCTTCTCTAAATTTTTGGTAGAATTCAGCTGTGAAGCCATCTGGTCCTGGGCTTTTGTTTGCTGGAAGATTTTTGATTACACTTTCGATTTCCTTGCCTGTGATGGGTCTGTTAAGATCTTCTATTTCTTCCTGGTTCAGTTTTGGAAAGTTATACTTTTCTAAGAATTTGTCCATTTCTTCCAAGTTGTCCATTTTATTGGCATAGAGCTGCTGGTAGTAGTCTCTTATGATCCTTTGTATTTCAGTGTTGTCTGTTGTGATCTCTCCATTTTCATTTCTAATTTTGTTAATTTGGTTCTTCTCTCTTTGTTTCTTAATGAGTCTTGCTAATGGTTTGTCAATTTTGTTTATTTTTTCAAAAAACCAGCTTTTAGCTTTGTTGATTTTTGCTATGGTCTCTTTAGTTTCTTTTGCATTTATTTCTGCCCTGATTTTTAAGATTTCTTTCCTTCTGCTAACCCTGGGGTTCTTCATTTCTTCCTTCTCTAATTGCTTTAGGTGTAGAGTTAGGTTATTTATTTGGCTTTTTTCTTGTTTCTTGATGTAAGCCTGTAATGCTATGAACTTTCCCCTTAGCACTGCTTTTACAGTGTCCCATAGGTTTTGGGTTGTTGTGTTTTCATTTTCATTCATTTCTATACATATTTTGATTTCTTTTTTGATTTCTTCTATGATTTGTTGGTTATTCAGAAGTGTGTTATTTAGCCTCCATGTGTTTGAATTTTTAACAATTTTTTTCCTGTAATTGAGATCTAATCTTACTGCACTGTGGTCAGAAAAGATGACTGGAATGATTTCAATTTTTTTGAATTTTCCAAGACCAGATTTATGGCCCAGGATGTGATCTATTCTGGAGAAGGTTCCGTGTGCACTTGAGAAAAAGGTGAAGTTGATTGTTTTGGGGTGAAATGTCCTATAGATATCAATTAGGTCTAGCTGGTCCATTGTGTCATTTAAAGTTTGTGTTTCCTTGTTAATTTTCTGTGTAGTTGATCTATCCATAGTTGTGAGTGGGGTATTAAAGTCTCCCACTATTATTGTGTTACTATTAATTTCCTCTTTCATACTTGTTAGTATTTGCCGTACATATTGCGGTGCTCCTATGTTGGGTGCATATATATTTATAATTGTTATATCTTCTTCTTTGATTGATCCTTTGATCATTATGTAGTGTCCTTCTTTGTCTCTTTTCACAGCTTTTATTTGAAAGTCTATTTTATCTGATATGAGTATTGCGACTCCTGCTTTCTTTTGGTCTCCGTTTGCATGAAATATTTTTTCCAGCCCTTCACTTTCAGTCTGGATGTGTCTCTTGTTTTGAGGTGGTCCTCTTGTAGACAGCATATATGGGGTCTTGTTTTTTGTAATCCATTCAGCCAATCTTTGCTTTTGGGTTGGGGCATTCAACCCTTTACATTAAGGTAATTATGTGATAAGGTGTGGTTCCCTTGCCAATTTCTTTGGTTGTTTTGGGTTCAGCGTTTATACACCTTTTCTGCATTCCTGTCTAGAGAAGATTCTTTAGCATTTGTTGAAGAGCTGGTTTGGTAGTGCTGAATTCTCTCAGCTTTTGCTTATCTGTAAAGCTTTTGAGTTCTCCTTCATATCTGAATGAGATCCTTGCTGGATACAGTAATCTAGGTTGTAGGTTATTCTCTTTCAGTACTTTCAGGACGTCCTGCCATTCCCTTCTGGCCTGGAGGGTTTCTATTGATAGGTCAGCTGTTATCCTTATGGGAATCCCTTTGTGTGTTATTTGTTGTTTTTCCCTTGCTGCTTTTAATATTTGTTCTTTGTGTTTGATCTTTGTTAGTTTGATTAATATGTGTCTTGGGGTGTTTCGCCTTGGGTTTATCCTGTTTGGAACTCTCTGGTTTTCTTGGACTTGGCTGGCTATTTCCTTCCCCATTTTAGGGAAGTTTTCAGCTATTATCTCCTCCGAGTAATTTTCTCATGGCCTTTATTTGTCTCTTCTTCTGAACTCCTAATGATTCGAATTTGGGAGCTTTCACATGTCCCAGAGGTCCTGAGGTTGTCCTCATTTCTTCTGTCCTTTTTTCTTTTTTCCTCTCTGCTTCATTTATTTCAACCATTTTATCTTCTATCTCACTTATCCTGTCTTCTGCTTCCGTTAGTCTACTCTTGGTTCCCTCCAAAGTGTTTTTGATCTCATTCATTGCATTATTCATTTTTAATTGACTCTTTTTTATTTCTTCTAGGTCTTTATTAAACATTTCTTGTATCTTTTCAATCTTTGTCTCCAGGCTATTTATCTGTAACTCCATTTTGTTTTCAAGATTTTGGATCATTTTTATTATCATTATTCTAAATTCTTTTTCAGGTAGATTCCCTATCTCCTCCTCTTTTGTTTGACTTGGTGGGCATTTTTCTTGTTCCTTTACCTGTTGGGTAGTTCTTTGCCTTTTCATCTTGTTTAGATTGCTGTGTCTGGAGTGGACTTTCTGTATTCTGAAGGTCTGTGGTTCCTTTTTATTGTGGAGGATTTACCCAGTGGGTGGGGTTGGACGTTTGGCTTGTCAAGGTTTCCTGGTTAGGGAAGCTTGCGTCAGTGTACTGGTGCGTGGAACTTGATTTCTTCTCTTTGGAGAGCAATGGAGTGCCCAGTAATGAGTTTTGAGTTGGGTCTATGTGTTAGGTGTGACCTTGGGTAGCCTGTATGTTGACATTCAGGGCTATGTTCCTGTGTTGCTGGAGAATTTGCGTGGTATGTCTTGCTCTAAAACTTATTGGCTCTTGGGTGGTGGTTGGTTTCAGTGTAGGTATGGAGGCTTTTGGACGGTCACTTATCACTTAAAGTTCCATGTAGTCAGGAGTTTTCTGGTGTTCTCAGGTTTTGGGCTTAAGTTTCCTGCCTCTGGATTTCAGTTTTATTCTTCCTGTAGTCTCAGGACTTCTCCAACTATACAGCTCTGATAATTAAACTTCTAGGTTAATGGCGAAAAGATTCTCCCCCGTTAGGGACACCCATTGAGGTTCACAGAGTTACATGAACAGGAGAAAAGGGAGGAGGGAGATAGAGATGAGTAGGAGGAGAAAAAGGGGGACTCAAGAGGAGAGAGACAGATCTACGCAGCTGTCTGTTCCCAGAGTGTTCTCGTATCTCAGACACCTACAAGGATTCACAGAATTGGATGGGGAAGAGAAGGGGAAAAGAGGAAATAGAGGTGTTCTGAGGTAGAAAACGGAGAGTCAAGATTGGGAGGGAATAATCTTCGGTTTAAAGATAGGGCTTCTCTTTTTTTTTTTTTGTAAGGTTATAGTGTAGTGAAGATGAAAATGAAGAGTAGTAGAGGAGTACTAGAGGACTTTAAAAAGAAGAGAAAAAGAAAATAGAAGAGAAAAAGGAAAGAAAAAAAAGAAGAAAAAAGAAAAGAAAAAGAAAAAAGAAAAGAAAGAAAAAAAATTTTTTTTTTCCCCTAATTAAAAAAATCGTAAAAATCTATGAAAATGAAAGTTAAGGAGTAATGGGGGAGTAATAGGGAATTTTAAAGGAAAATAAAAGAGAAAAAATAAAAAAGAAAAATATAAAAAGAAAAGAAAAAAAAATTTTTTTTTTTTTTCCTTACTTAGAAAAAATAGAAAAATAAAAAAAAAAGTAAAAATATGTCTAGGAATTTCTCTGGAGCTGTTGCGGTCAGTGTGGGTTCGGCTCAGTTTCAGATAGCTCCTCGTTCCAGCTTGTACTTCTGGATATCTACAGGGCCCTTCCGGTGAAGTCGGTGTTTTCTTCAGGGATTTTAATCTGTTGCACCAGTCCCTTCTGAAGCGGTTCCCTTTGTTTATTTGGCTTCTGTTTGCCGGTCTCTTCAGAGGCTCATTTCCGCCCTGACACAGGCGGCCGGAGGCGGACTTATTCAGGTAGCTAGTTCCGTTGCGCTGCTGGGAGGGGCTGACGCTGCGGGGCGGGGCTGGCGCTGCGGGGCGGGGCTGACGCTGCGGGGAGGGGCTGGCCCTGCGGGGGCGGGGCTGACGCTGCGGGGAGGGGCTGGCCCTGCGGGGGCGGGCTGGCGCTGCCGGAAGGGGCTGACGCTGCTTTCTCCGTCTGCGCTGCTCAGGCTCCCGGCTGTTCTATATGGAGCGCGCCCCGCGCTGCGCGAGGTTCCAGCCCTCGGGTGTTACACAAAAGCGCGGAAGGAAAAGCTGCGCCTGCTCTCTGTGCCTTCCCCGTCAGAGCGGTCCAGGCAGCCAGGGGCTTGGTGGGCGCGCTATCCCCAGGTGTGGCGCACCCACTCCCTTCCGCGGGCCCAGTCTCAGTTTCTGCTGGCGCCAGGCGGGTGCGCGCGCCTTCCGCCCTCCGCGTCCCCAGCCCCAGTCCCCGCCCCGCGCCGGTCGCGTGCCTGCGCCCTGTGTCTCGCCGCGACCTTCCCCTCCCCCCTGCTTCCTGCCTCCGGCAGGGCTGGGCCGGTCCGCAGCCTGCGAGCTCTTCTCGGGACTTTCCCCGTCCCTTTGTTCTGCGAACGGCCGGCAGTGTGTTCCGGCCGGTCAATTTTCTCTCTCTCCTTTGGTCTCCCACAGTTCAAGTTGGCACCTCACAGAAGCTCCCCCCGATTGTCCTCAGGGCACTCAGGCCCGGACCCTAGCCCAAGCAAGGCCGCCTAAGACTCCCTTCCCGGGACGGGTCTCCGTCCTTAGCTCTTTTGTCTCACTTTTTATCTTTTATATTTTGTCCTACCTCCTTTCGAAGACAATGGTCTGCTTTTCTGGGCGCCTGATGACCTCAGCTAGCGATCAGAAGTTGTTTTGTGAAGTTTGCTCTGCATTCGGTTATTCTTTTGATGAATTTGTAGGAGAGAAAGTGGTCTCCCGGTCCTACTCCTCCGCCATCTTGGCTCCTCCCCTCGTACCATGACTTTTTATACATTCATGTATTTGTGGACATTGGTGGTGTTTCCCTTTGGGTCTTAATGAACATTGTTGCCGCAAATATTTGTGTACAAATTTCTTCATGGACATATTTTCATTTATATTGAGTATATTCCTAGGAGTAAAATCTATGAGGCCTATGGTAATTTTAAGTCTGACATTTTGAGAAATAGCCAGACTTTCCCATGGTGACTGAAGCATTTATATTCCTACCAGCAATGTAAAGCATTCCTATTTTCCCACATAATTACCATGATTTATTTTCTAGTTTCTTGTAGTTATTAAAGCTGGTCTGGTTAACGTGAAGTGATCTCTCTTTGTGGCTTTAGTTTGCATTTCCTTAATGAACAATGATCTAGAATATATTTCATGTGTCATTACCCATTTTTATTTCTTCTTTGGAGAAATATTGTTATTCAAGTCCTTTGCCCCTTTAAAAATTAGGTTCCTTGTCTTTGTTGTTGAGCTTTGATATTTTGGTATTATAAAAATAAAGTAAGAATTGATATTTTTGGTATTATATCCTTACACATGTGCATGTATGCATGGTCAGTCACTCAATTGTGTCAGACTCTTTCAACTCCATGGACTGGAGTTGGCAGTCCACTAGGCTTCTCTATCCATGGAATTTTCCAGGCAAGAATACTGGAGTGGGTTGCCATGCCATCCTCCAGGGGCTCTTCCCAACCCAGGGATTGAACCCGGGTCTCTCTCATTGCAGGTGGATTCTTTATCATCTGAGCCATGAGGGAAGTGCAAATGATCAGAGAAATACAAATAAAAACTACAATGAGGTGCCACTTCACACTAGTCAGAGTGGCTGTCATCAGAAAGTCTACAAATATGGCTCAGTGGTAAAGAATCTGCCTGCCAATGCAGAAGCCACAGGAGATGTAGGGTTTGATACCAGGTCAAGAAGATTCCCTTGAGGAGGAAGTGGCAACCCACTCCAGTATTCATGCTGGGATAATTCCATGGACAGAGGAGTCTGTCAGGCTGTAGTCCATGGGATCACAAAGAGTTGGACACGAATGAGTGACGAGGCATGCATGCAGTAAATGGTAGAGAGGATGTGGAGTAAAGGGAACCCTCCTACACTATTGGTGTGAATGTAAATTGGTGCTGCCATTATGGGGAACAGTATGAAGGTTTCTCTAAAAACTATTAATAGAGTTCTCATATGATCAGCGATCCCACTCCTATAGTGTTCTCCCCACTATAATTTGAAAAGTTATGCACCCCAGTGTTCATAATAGCACTATTTACAGTAGCCAAGACATGAAAGCAACCTAAGTATTCATCAACAGATGAATGGATAAAGAGGATGTGATATATATATTCAATGGAATATTTCTCAGCCATTAAAAATGAATTAAATAATGCCATTTGAGCAATATGGATGGGCCTAGAGATCATACTAAGTGAAGGAAGACAGAGAAAGACAAGTATCATATGATATCACTTATATGTGGAATATATATAAGTTAACATTTATAAAACAGAAACAGACTCAGGCATAGTAAACAAAGTTATGGTTAGGTAATAAAGGGAAGGGGGTGATGAAATGGGAGTATGGGATTAATAGATACTCAACTACTATATATAAAATAGATAATTACTGTAAAACACAAGGGACTATATTCAATATCTTGTAATAACCTATAATGGAAAAGAATTCAAAAAAGTGTATATCTTCTGCTGTATACCTAAAACTAGCACAGTTTTAAAAATCAACTATACTTCATTTAATTATTTTTTCCTTTTGCCCTTCCTCTGCTTTAAACATGAGTGGATATTTCTCCAGTTATACTGTCAGAATTTGCTCAAGCTCCTAGAATAAATTTCAAAAATTATGGTAGCTCCTGGATGACTCAGTCATCCTGTGGAGTCATCCCTCTCTCAGTGTTTTCCACACTGAGCTTTTAGCAATTTCTCAAATATGATTCAGTTTTCCTACCCTAGCACTGAATTTCATTGTGATTTCCATTCATGAGCTCTTCTTTGGTAAGTCTGACTCCCTATATCCCCCTTTCAACCTCTCTAATTTAGGGGGCAGTGGTTTTCCCTTTGTGTTCAATTCTCTTAGGAGTCTTAAAAGAATTGTTGACTTTAGTTCAACTTTTCACTTGTTATTAAGAATGGAGTTGAAACTTCCAGGGTCTTTACATGTAGAGCTATCAGATTTATTTTTCTATGTTTATGCATCTGTAAATTTTCATTCTGTTTTTTTATTTCCATCCTCATTGTATTGTGGTCAGAGAAGATAGTTTGTATCATTTTTATCTTTTTCAATTTGTCAAGAATTGTTTATGACCTCACATATAGTTTACTGTGGAAAAAATTATATATACACTGGAGAAGGTTGTGCATTCTTCTGTTCTTGAGTGGAGTATTCTTTTATGTCTGTTAGAATAATTAACTCTAGGGTTGTTCAAGTCTTATATATTTACTCATTGATCTTTTGCCTAGGTGTACTATACATTATTGAAAGCTGAGTTTTGAAATCTCCCACTGTTATGGTAGAATTCTCCATTTATCCTTTCAGTTCTATAAATGTTTGCTTCATATATTTTGGGGGCTCTGTTGCTTGATGAAAATGTGTTTATAATTACATGACTGGATGAATTCACCTTTCTTAGTCCAGTATAAAACACCCCATTCTTATTTGGTCCCTTTAAACTATTTTTGATAAAAATTTTTTCTAACATTATTATAGCCAGTCTTGCTTTATTTGGCTACTCATAATTTGCAAAATCTCCTTCCCTCTTTCTCATTCAATGTATTTGTGTTTTGGCATCTCAAATGTACAACATCTTGTACCACATACAAGGTTTTTTCTTGAAAATAGTTGACATATAACATATTAGTTATATAGTGTGACATAATGATTCAATATATGCATATATTAAAAATGATGACTACAATGTATATAATTAACATTTATTATCATACATAGTTACAGATTTTTTTCTTGTAAATCTTAGGATTTGCTCTCTTAACAATTCAAATAGGGAATATGTCATTAACTATAGTCATCATGCTGTATATTACATCACCAGGACTTATTTATTTTATAACCGGACTATTTGCACTTTTGATTCCCTTCATTCATTTTGATCTCTCCTCCCAATTGTCACAGCTACCAATGTATCCTCTCTATTTATAAGATCAAGTTTTTAAAATATTTCACACATAAATTTGATCATATGGTAATTTGTCTTTGTGTGTCTCATTTATTTCACTTAGCATAACTTCAAGGCCCATCCTTGTTGTCACAGACATCAGGATTTCCTTCTTTTATGGCTAAATTATATTCTATACTTGTATAGATATATTATGAATATGTAGTGGAATATTTAGATACACAGTTTAAAATCTTATTCCTTCAATGTCTGTCTTAAACCATGAGTTTCAATCGATTAATTATTCACATTGAAGAATTTATTTCTGCCCTATAATTTTTTGCTCTAATGTATTTTATAATTTCTGTTTCTTAGTTCCCTCAATATGGCCTTATTTTTGTTTGATCTTTTTCTAACATACCATTTTTTTAATTTCCATCCAAATTTTTTGTGTTTTAAAATTAATTTCTTAGTACTTATAAAAGGAATTACTGTTAACATTCTAAATTCATAACAATTCAGTATGAACTGATTCCTCAATAGCTTCAAATCATGTACATTAACTCTGCTCCCATCCAGCTTCATCCCCCCTTTATTTCGTTGGTGTCACAAAATCACATCTTTTTATTTTGTGCCTAGAATCATATAATGATTGTTTCATGATTTTTTTTCTTTTAAATAATATGGGAAATGAAATTAGGCTTTTATATTAGAATACAGTAGTTTTTGCTTTTCCATTTACCTACATAGCTATTTTTAACAAGGAACTTTGTTTGTCAATCTGGCTTTGAATTATCATCTTCTTGTCCTTTGATTTGGTTAACTGGAACCCCATAGCTTTTAATTTGGGGATGTCTTATGTCTCCTAATTTATGGAGGGATGGTTTTGCCAAATACAAAATTCTTGGTTGACGTATTTACACTTAAGATTTTAAATGTATCTTTCCATTGATATTTGGCCTCTACAGTGTCTGTGGAAAAAATGAGCGGTTATCCTAATGATGATCCTTTGTGCATGACAAGTTACTATTCTCTTGATGCTTTGAACATTCTCTCTTTTGCTTTGGCTTTTCACAGTCTGATTAAAATATGCCTTACAGTGAGTCTGCTTGGTTTCATTCCTCTTGGAGTTTGTTTAGCTTTTTTGATTTCTGGATTCATGTACTTCACAAAATGTTGGAAGTTTTCAGTCATTCTTATTCAAATACTTATTTTCTGTTCTTTCACTAACTCTTTTCTGGTATCTCATAAGGTGGATGTTAGTACAATTGATTGAGTGCCTTGGGTCCTTAGGTTCTATTCATTTTTCTTTATTCCTTTTTCTTTCTGATAATCACACTGGAAATTTTTATTCTGCTTCAGATTGGCTGTTTCTTGGATTTCCCATAGTCTACTGTTCAAACTTCCCGGTAAATTTTAAAATGTTCAGGTAGTGTGATTTTTAGCTCCAAAATTCTGTTTAATTTATTTCTATAGTACCTTTCTTGTTATTCTATACTTGTTCATACACTTTTTTGGATTTTCTTTAGTTCTTGATGATTTTCATTAGCTATTTAAGCATATTAAAGACATGTATCTTAAAGTTTTTGTTTAGTAAGTCCATATCTTGACTTCCTCAGGAATGATTTGTGTCAACTTATTTTTTTTGCTATTACTGGTCCATATACTTCCTCCTTTTTTGTATGCTTTGTAACTTTTTAATTAAACTATTCCTAGGAAAAGCACAATCAAGAACTGGAGTATACGGTTGAAAACTTGGCAAACACTGTATTGGATTTGTTTGTAGCTGGGACAGAGACGACGAGCACCACTCTGAGATATGGGCTCCTCCTCCTGCTGAAACACCCTGAGGTCACAGGTATGATAACATGGTGGGCAGGGTGACTGCAGAAGAGATGATAGAAAGATGCTTGAATGTACTCTACCTTGTTTCTCTTAGAGAATTACTTAAATCTCTGACTGAGCAGCTTAATTTTTTACCCCAGATTTAATGAAGTAACATGATGTCTTTACATAATATGTGACGATATTAAGCACCTGAATTTCATGGGAGGTCATATGTAGCAAGCCCTGCCAGCATGAATTGGCCTTGAGCTGCATATTGGTTTTGATTATGGAAAGACCACTCTGATGTACCCACATGCTGAAAATGCAGTGTTCTAGAACCATGGTCCAAGGACTTCCTCAATAGTCTAGTGGTTACAACTCAATCTCCAATGCAGGGAGTATTGATTCAAACCCAGATCAGGAAACTAAGGTCCCACATGCTGTGGACAGAGCTGCCAAAAATCAAAAAAAGAAAGAAAGAAACCAGGGTTGGGAAACTGGAAGCTCTCCTTATTAAAGAGATTGGAAATCATAGAAATTTAGTGAGGCCACCTGATGCAATTTCAACAGTCTAAGAAGTCCTCTAAAGAGTTAGATTGACAATAAATTAGCTTAAGATAGGAGGCGGGAGGGGGGATCGGGAAGGGGAACACATGTAAATCCATGGCTGATTCATGTCAATGTATGGCAAAAACCACTACAATTTTGTAAAGTAATTAGCCTCCAACTAATAAAAATAAATGGGAAAAAAGTAAATAAAATAAAATATGTAAAAAAAAAAAAGATACGTATGTAAAGAAATTGTATTAATCCATAAGTTTGTTTCCAGAAAAATGCTTGTTGCCAAAATACACATTTTGAGGGGTCAAGAATTTTATCTTTCAAAAAGAACTTTTTGTTAGAAATTAACTTTTTAAAAAATTAATTTATTTATTTATTTTACTTTACAATATCGTATTGGTTTTGCCATACATTGACTTGAATCCGCCATAGGTGTACATGTGTTCCCCATCCTGAAGCCCCCTCCCACCTCCCTCCCCTTCCCATTCCTCTGGATCATCCCAGTATACCAGCCCCTAGCACCTTGTATCATGCATTGAACCTGGACTGGTGATTCGTTTCACATATGATAATTTACATGTTTCAATGCCAATCTCCCATATCATCCCACCCTCGCCCTCTCCCACAGAGTCCAAAAGACTGTTCAATACATCTGTGTCTCTTTTTCTGTCTCACAAACAGGGATATCATTACCATCTTTCTAAATTCCATATATATGCATTAGTATCCTGTATTGGTGTTTTTCTTTCTGACTTACTTCACTCTGTATAATAGGCTCCAGTTTCATCCATCTCATTAGAACTGATTCAAATGTATTCTTTTTAATGGCTGAGTAATATTCCATTGTGTATATATACCACAACTTTCTTATCCATTCATCTGCTGATGGACATCTAGGTTGCTTCCATGTCCTGGCTATTATAAACAATGCTGCAGTGAACACTGGGGTACACGTGTCTCTTTCAATTCTGGTTTCCTCAGTGTGTATGCCCAGAAGTGGGATTGCTGGGTCATATGGCAGTTCTGGTTCCAGTTTTTTAAGGAATCTGCACACTGTTCTCCATAGTGGCTGTACTAGTTTGCATTCCCACCAACAGTGTAAGAGGGTTCCCTTTTCTCCACACCCTCTCCAGCATTTATTGCTTGTAGACTTTTGGATAGCAGCCATTCTGACTGGCGTGAAATGATACCTCATTGTGGTTTTGATTTGCATTTCTCTGATAATGAGTGATGTTGAGCATCTTTTCATGTGTTTGTTAGCCATCTGTATTTCTTCTTTGGAGAAATGTTTATTTAGTTCTTTGGCCCACTGTTTGATTGGGTCTTTTTATTTTCTGGAATTGAGCTGCAGGAGTTACTTGTATATTTTTGAGATTAATCCCTTGTCAGTTGCTTTGTTTGCTATTATTTTCTCCCATTCTGAAGGCTGTCTTTTCACCTTGTTTATAGTTTTCTTTGTTGTGCAGAAGCTTTTAGTTTTAATTAGGTCCCATTTGTTTATTTTTGCTTTTATTTCCAATATTCTTGGAGGTTGGTGATAGAGGATCCTGCTGTGGTTTAAGTCGAAGAGTGTTTTGCCTATGTTTTCCTCTAGGAGCTTAATAGTTTCTGGCCTTCTGGGAGATAGATTAAGGGGGTGCATGTGTGTGTGTGTGATGTGTGTGTGATTTTGTATGAGGAAGGATGGAGATGTAAATTCTCAACTCTCATACCAAGATGTCAGATATTGTTTAAGAATCTGTGAGTGAGAAATGAAAATAGAGAGTCATTATTTAGAAATAGGACATGAATTTCAGAAGAAACTGCTAGAATGCTGAAAGTGGTGGCATTTGACAGCTGGAGAATGACCTGAGTACCATTGCAAATTGCACACGCATAATACACAAATACACAAAACACACATACTATAATTTAACTTTTAAACCCATATTATTCTTATATAAAATTAATATTTGATTCTTGTTTTTTTCTTCAAGGACTATAATTTCTTGACTTTAAATTGTTTATATTTGAAACATTTCATCATTTCTCTTTGTTTTATCGTGTATGCTAATATAGAGATATGTATAGATGTATCTTAAGCCAGGCTTGTAAGAGACTTTAATGTGTCTGTATAATGGTCATTATCTCTCTCTGTTTAGTTCAACTTCTGGTCTTATAGTTTATGTGTATAATGATACAGGGACACCATCATAGTGCCTCATGTATCCCTGAATTGGTGTGGAATGTGGTGTGAATTTTCCTCTTTCTCCATCAATCTTCCTTACCTTCCTTATCAGCTAAGGTCCTGAAAGAGATTGACCGTGTCATTGGCAGACACAGGAGCCCCTGCATGCAGGACAAGAGCCACATGCCCTACACGGATGCTGTGATTCACGAGATCCAGAGATACATTGACCTGGTCCCCACCAACCTGCCCCATGCTGTGACCCGTGACATTAAATTCAGAAACTACCTTATCCCCAAGGTAAGATTGTTTTCTCTTTTACTGACCTCATTGGTCTTGAAGTTCTCATTTACACAGTATGGGGGCAACCCTCGATGAACACAAGGTGAGAGAAGTAAAAATAGTCATGTGTGTGGTGGCTTGATGGGTTGTGTGTTGTTTCCAGTTTAGTCTGTAAAGCTTTATAACAGATTTTGACAGGTAGCAGTGCAAGACTTCCAAATTTGTTCTGCTTCTTTTATGTTGTTGGGCTAACCATAGCTGTCCACATTTCCAGATGAACATTAGTATCAATTTGTCAATTTACAGGACACTCTGCTGGGATTTTTTATCAGAGTGGCATGCTAGATAAGTTTGGAAAGACTTAATATCATGACACATTGAATTTTTCATTTCTTGGATATGATATAGTCTTTCTATTTTAAAGGGCTTTCTTTAATTTTTTCAGGCAGTGATTTGCATATTTTTTGTCTTTCCAAGGTGTTTATTATTGTTACAAGCATTTAAAAAAGCATTTTCCATTTTTACATGAAATATCAAAATATAATTGATTTTATCATTTTGATGACCTTATGTGTAACAGCCTTGCTAAATTTAAAGTCATTTTGAAAACATCTCTAGTTAATAGCAATTTCTATATACATTATCCTGCTATCTGGGCTAATATCTTTGTGTCATCCTTGTTTCATTTCTGATATGAAGGAGAGTAGAAGTTAACATCTCACTATTAGGAATGATGCTTTATGTATATTTTGTTAGAATTTTTTTTTATCAGATTAGAGAAGTTTCCCTATGGCTCAGTGATAAAAGAATCCACCTGCCAATATAGGAGATGCAGGAGATACCATTTCAAGCCCTGAGTCAGGAAGATCTCCTGGAGGAGGAAATGGCAACCCATTCCAGTATTCTTGCCTGGAAAATCTCATGGACAGAGGAGCCTGGTGGCTACAGTCCATGGGGTCAAAAAGAGTCGGACATGACTGAGCAGGAGCATGGACAACATATATTTGATAGACCATAACAGGATATTTTACTTAATACAGAATTCAAGTTAAATCATTTATAAAACAGGATGACTTCACTATATGGCAATATGTGAAAATTTCTTCCATTAATAAATGCTTATCTATCCATATCCAACTATCCATTAAAAGCTCCCTACTTCAGCATGCATACCTCAATAACAGTGATTATTGTATGCAGAAGAATAATAGCATGTGTACACAGGAGTTATCACTGAAACAATAATAATATTTAATGTACAGGCTATACTTAAAATTTCCTAATTTTCTTAGTATAACCTTTATAGTTTCTTTTTCCTCATAAACCAGGTGAAGGTTTATACTGTCACTTACCCCATTATTATTGGTTATGCAGTGTTGTTCACATGATAAAGTGGTACCTGCCAGATTTCTCCAGGGAACAGGTCCTTTTTTTACAGTTAATACATAAAAATCTATTGCATGGTACATTAGAGCTTTGAGAGAATAACACTTCTTAACCATTCGCCCAACAGTTTTAGCTTTGCTAGTAAAACTTGTTTAAATTAATGATACTAAGCTGAAACTAAGTTTCTAGTTTTATCATACTTCCTGTGTTTCAAATCTAGGGTTAATCTATAATGAAAGCTACCACATATTTTTTTTTAATAATTTTATTTCTTTATTTTTGGCTGTGGCTATGTCTTTGTTGCTACCTGTGGGCTTTTTTATAGCTGTGGTGAGTGGGGGTTAATCCTTGTTGCAGTGCACTGGCTTCTCACTTTGCCGTGACTTCTCCTGTTGTGTAACACATGCTTTAGGGCACATGCTTTTTTTTTTTTTTTCACTTTTAATTTTTTTTTATTAGTTGGAGGCTAATTACTTCACAACATTTCAGTGGGTTTTGTCATACATTGATATGAATCAGCCATAGATTTACACATATTCCCCATCCCGATCCCCCCTCCCACCTCCCTCTCCACCCGATTCCTCTGGGTCTTCCCAGTGCACCAGGCCCGAGCACTTGTCTCATGCATCCCACCTGGGCTGGTGATCTGTTTCACCATAGATAGTATACATGCTGTTCTTTTGAAACATCCCACCCTCACCTTCTCCCACAGAGTTCAAAAGTCTGTTCTGTATTTCTGTGTCTCTTTTTCTGTTTTGCATATAGGGTTATCGTTACCATCTTTCTAAATTCCATATATATGTGTTAGTATGCTGTAATGTTCTTTATCTTTCTGGCTTACTTCACTCTGTATAAGGGGCTCCAGTTTCATCCATCTCATTAGGTCTGGTTCAAATGAATTCTTTTTGAGGGCTGAGTAAAATTCCATGGTGTATATGTACCACAGCTTCCTTATCCATTCATCTGCTGATGGGCATCTAGGTTGCTTCCATGTCCTGGCTATTATAAACAGAGGGCACATGCTTTAGGGCACTAGTTGCAGTGTCTGGGCTCAACAGTTGTGGTTCCCAGGTTCCAGAGCAAAGACTCAGTATTTGTAGTGCTTGGGCTTAGCTGCTCCACAGCATGTGGGATCTTCCCAGGGCAGGGATTGAACCCGTGTCCCTGCATTGACAGGTGGATTCTTTACCACTGAGCTACTAGGGAAGCCCTACCGTATATTATTAAATAAAGACAAACAGTCTTCATGGCAACGGTAAACACTAATATTTGTTACCATGCATGCAAGCCAAGTTGCTTCAGTTGTGTCCGACTCTGTGACCCTGTGGACTAGCTCACTAGGCTCCTCTGTCCATGGGATAACTCCAGGCAAGAATACTGGGGTGGATTGCCATGCCCTCCTCCAGGGCATCTTCCAGACCCAAGGATTGAAACCTGTGTCTCTTAAGTCTCCTGCGTTGGCAGGTGAGTTCTGTACCACTGAGTCACCTGGGAAGCCCCATTTGTTGCCATACTTATTATCATAGAAGATCATAATCCATTTACAAAAACACTATGAACAGATAACTCCAGACCTTTCAAGTCCAATAGAGACTTCCCATATTCAACCATAATCCGTATATAAGATGAGTGAAAATTGAAATGATAAAGTACAGCAGCTGGAGGGTCAGACACCACTGTCCAAATGTGATAAGCAGAATGGTTCATAAGGTCTGGCACCCTAGAAATACCTAGTATTTCAGAGGCTGTTCACTTAGCAGCATCATTGCCACTATTCTTAAACTTATTCTTCTTTATTGCTTGTTCTTTCTGCCTCAAAATGTCACTCTCCTTCTTTGGACTGAGGATTCTTCATTATTGATCATAAGATTGTACTAAATGATTTGCAGCAGTTCTTGAAGCTCTGTGACTTTTTCATAGTTCAATTTATCTTCATCTCTTCTTTCCAGGGCACAGATATATTAACATCACTGACTTCTGTGCTACATGATGACAAAGAATTTCCCAACCCAGAGGTGTTCGACCCTGGCCACTTTCTGGATGAGAGTGGCAACTTTAGGAAGAGTGACTATTTCATGGCTTTCTCAACAGGTAATAATTTTTTCCCCCCATTCAGTACTTTAGAGGACAGGATACCTTCTAAGGATCAGTTGGGAGTTACATAGTACCTACCCTGGGCCTGGTAGAAATGCTCTTTGTTCATGATGAGGGGCCGCAGCCCAATACCTATGCACTTTCCCTCCCCATGAAACATCCTCATTATTGGGCTAGATTACTGGAGCTTTGGAGAGGTGACCCAGTTCTTTCCCTTTAGAAATAAAACTTGAGCTGGGAACTGAAAATATCAGAGAACTACAACTTAGCCAAAGAGAACCTTGTGTTATAAAACTTGAATCTTCAAGGTGTGTTAGAGTTTGGTGAAGAATAGGTATACTTAGAGCAGACAACAGAGGCTGTGAAGAATGAAAAGAAACATGTGGGACTACTAGACTAAGATCAGAAAATACAGCCAATATATGTGAGTTTCTAGAAAAAGATGGGTAGAAATTTGAAAATATGAAATTGCAGTTATAATGCATGTATAATTTAATCAAGTGCTTGGAATAGTCAGTAAATATTTCTTGATGAATGATATTTTATCAAGGAATGATATTTGTTATGATAAGATGTTAGGTGGATAGCATATGTGTTCATCCTTTTCCCATCTGTCCATCCAGCCATTCCATCTATCCATTCAAACTTTCGTCAAATGGCTAGTACATAGTCTCTTTCTGACAGCCAGAAAGACAGAGTTCAAGGAGTATGTACCCTCTGTTTGTTGTTTCCAGGGAAACGGATTTGTGTGGGTGAAGGCCTGGCCCGCATGGAGCTGTTTTTATTCCTGACCACAATTTTACAAAAATTTACCTTGAAATCTGTGGTTGACCCAAAGGACCTCGACACCACCCCAGTTGTCAATGGGTTACTTTCTGTGCCACCTTTTTACCAGCTCTGTTTCATTCCTATGTGAGGAATGGTAGATTCTCTGGTTTCTTCAGTGATCTTGTCTTCAACTCCCTCTCATCTGTGGCATCGTTCACCTGCTTCCCGTCATCTTTTCTCGGAGTGCCTGCTCTGACCTCTCCTCACACAATTTATTGTATAATTTCACTGCAGAAATGTATCTGCTGTTCTTCATACTCTGTAACATCCATATTGGCCACAAGATATGCAAATAATTATATAATGTTGAGTAGTTCTATGTGCATAGTACTATGCGCTCCATATAATATAGAACAAGATGATTACTGTGTGGACAATATAGAGCTATTTCTGCTATGCATATTCACAATAAAACACATAATTTGATAAGCCAGTTCTCAAGCTTTCCTTCTTTTGTGCATATTGCATATAAGGGAGGAAAGAAAGAAGGCAAAGATGTCAAGTGGTCCTCATATGCACAGAGGACAGAGGGAATGAGAGTAGAAAAGCTCTCTGGGCTGCATGTTAAAATGAGTTACCTGAGGTTTGGATTTGAAGGTGGAGGAATTGTTTTCAGGAGCAGTTTCATCCCTGTAGGAAATATTGAGATCAGTGATTGTTGTCGTTTAATCACTCAGCCATGTCCAACTCCTCTGCGATCTCATAGCCTGTCGCCCACCAGGCTCCTCTGTCCATGTGATTTCTCAGGCCAAAATTCTGGAGTGTGTTGCCCTGCCCTCCTCCAGGGGATCTTCCCAACCCAGAGATTGAACCTACACCTTTTAGGACCTCTCATTAGCAGGCAGGTTTTTTACCATTAGCGCCACCTGGGAAGCCCATTCAATGTGTACTAAGAACTCCAAAACTCAACATTCAGAAATATAACAAGCCATTTTAAAAATGGGCAAATGACTTCCCAGGTGGTCCACTGGTTAAGACTCTGAGTTTCCACCTCAGGGGGTAGGAGTCTGATCCCTGGTTGGGTAAGTTTCATTGGACAGCACAGTGCAGTCAGAAGAAAAAAGAGCTAGTGATCTGAATGGATACCTCACCAAAGTAGATATATGCATGGCAAATAAGCATGTGGAAATGCTCAACATGATATATCACTAGGGACTTGCAAAAAATAACAGTAATGGGATACCATTACACCCAGATAACAATTAGTAAAATCCAAATCACTGACAAAACCAAATTTTGGTGATGACGTGGAAGCAACAAGGACTATTACTATTGTGTACAATTTTGCACAGTACAGCCACTTTGGAAGTCAGTTGATGGTTTTTACAAAACTAAATATACGATTATGAAATGATCCAGCAATCACATTCCTTGGTATTAACCCAATGAGTTGAAAACTTCTGTCCACATAAAAAACCTCACATGAATTTTTATAGTTACTTTATTCATAATTACCAAAACCTGGAAGCTATGAAGAATCCTTCAGTAAGTGAATGCATAAACTGCAGCACATCCATACAATTGAACATTATTTTGTTCTTAGAAATGAGCTGACAAACCATGAAAACTCATGGAAAAACCTTATGAGAATTACTTAGTGAGAGAAACCATCTGAAGACTACATACTATGATGTCTACCATACAACATTCTGAAAAAGGCAAAATTATGGAGACAGTGAAAAAAATCAGTGGTTGCCAGGAGTTTGGTAGGAGGGAAGAATGAAGAAGTGAATCACAGATTTTTAGGGTAATGGAAGTATTCTGTTTGCTACTGCAATGATCTATTCAAGTTATTATTGTTTTGTCAAAAAATATAGAACACAACGCAGAAGACAAAACTTTTAGAAACCATGGACTTTGGTTGATTATGCTGTGTCAGTTCATTGAGTGAAACACATATACCAAATTGGTGAAGGCTGCTGATAGGAGAGGTTTTTGGGTATGGTATTGGACATGTGGGAATTGTATACATTTCACCTAGTTTGGGTGAGAACCTAAAACTTCTCTAAAAATAGCTTCTAATATTTAAAAGAAAAAACCCAACTCTACTTCACAACTCTTGTCAAGGCAAGGTGCATTCATCTATGGTGGTGCAGACTTTAATGCTGATGCCCTCCTGATCGTTTGGACATCAATTGGAATTTCAGTTGATGTGCAATATCACTAAATTGAGAACAAAAAATGCTGAATTCTCAGATAGGTTCTGGTATTGATGAATTGATGACAGTTTAATCTCATGGTTGCAGTCACCATCTGCAGTGACTGTTCACTTGAAAAAATTAAGATCAGGTGAGTTGACCTCAGAGCTCCAATTATTTGTCATTCTTTCATACCATAAGAATTGCCATTCATAAACCCTGGCAAGAAGATGGAGGTACAGAGCAAGACACTCCTTTCTCAAAGAATAAAATAGCTGCTAAAGGAGAATGACTGAGCTTATTTTATTCAAAATAAACTGATTTAGCTCTATCAGAGTTAGAGCCATTTGAGTTAAGCAACAAATCAGTGCTTAGGTTTGTCCTGTTTAAAGTGGTCATGGAGACCTAGGTTTACTCAGCTCAAAGATTACAAAACCAAAGTTTTCTGACCTCAATTAAATAAACAGGTTCTATAATTATTAACTGTATTAATATTTACTTTGAAAGCCACTGATTAGAGTGCATTATGAACTCTAATGGTACACTAAATATCTGTGTACCTAGTTGCACTGAATGTTTTGCTGGAAGGAAAAGTCCAAGACCAAGTATGTGGGTTCCAATGTGAACCCTTATACCTGTGGTCTGTATGTCTTTGCCTTAAGTACTGACTTCGGAGAAACTGTTTCTTCACACTTAAGGTGAGAGCAGTTTACATTAGGCAAAGTTATTTGAGAAAATCTGAAGAGATATGATGGTATGGAAATTATGCAAATTGTCAATCTCCCAAAAATATCAGGGGTAAAACATTTTGTAACAGGGGCCTTGACAAAACTTAATTTTTCCTTAAGAGCTTAGAAACAATTGGACTAAAATTTGGGCTTCCCCCATAGCTCAGCTTCCTGGAGAAGGAGATAGCAACCCACTCCAGTATTCTTGCCTGGAGAATCCCATGGACAGAGGAGCCTGGCAGACTACAATCCACGGGATTGCAAGAGTCCGACACGATTTAGCGACTAGACCACCACCACTGTAGCTCAGTTGGTAAATCATTTGCCTGCAATGCAGGAGACCTGGGTTGGATTCCTGGGTCAGGTAGATCCCCTGGAGAGGGAAATGGCAAGCCACTTCAGTATTCTTGCCTGAAGAATCCCATGGGCAGAGGAGCCTGGCAGACTACAGTCCACGGGATCACAAGAGTCCGACACAATTTAGCGACTAAACCACCATATTGACATTTGTACAGATTTTCATTTGTGCAGACTTTTTCACTAGTGATCTAGTAATTATGTCTTTCCAGGGATACTTAGATCTTCATGACCAGTACATGTCCTCTGTGTTTAGCTGTGTGTACTGTGGTGCTTCTGGCTGTGGGTGCATTTAATGAAGTCCCAGCCTTCTCTCCTGTACTGAATCTTCAACTGTTGCTCTTTGTATAATTTCACTTCCCTGGTGTGCATCCTTCAGTCCATCATTTCTGACAATGACAGACTAAAAAGCGACAGAAGAAGCTATGTCTCAAAGTGACTGAAAGGTGGGGAAAGACATGGTATCTCAAACTTTACCAATAAATTATTTATCAGTTACACTGATATTTTCAGATTGTATCTCTATCAGTTGAAGTGAAGTCGCTCAGTCGTGTCTGACTCTTTGCGACCTCATGGACTGTAGCCCACCAGGCTCTTCCATCCATGGAATTTTCTAGGCAAGTGTACTGGAGTGGGTTGCCATTTCCTTCTCCAGGGGATCTTCCTGACCCAGGGATCGAACCGGGTCTCCCGCATTGCAGGCAGACGCTTTACCGTCTGAGCTACCAGGGAAGCCCGTCTTTGTCACTTAAACTGATGAAATTTTAACTCTTCAGTGATGGAAAGGGAAACCATGCGTTTTTCTTTTTCTTTTATTGTAATATAGTTGATTTACAATATTATATTAGTTTCAGATATACAACATAGTAATTCAATATTTTATGTACTATACTTTCTTTAAAGTTATTACAAAATAACGACTTCATTTCCCATGTTGTATAATATATCCATGTTGCTTATTTATTCTATACATAAAAGTTTGTTTCTTAATCCCATCCCTGTTACGCCCCTCTCTATTTGTTTCTCTCCACTGGTGCTACTAGTTTGTTCTCTACATCTGTGAGTCTGTTTTGCTACATACATTCATCTTATTTTTCAGATTTCACATGTGTGTTGACATAAAATACTTGCCTTTCTCTTTCAGACTTTACTCACTAAGCATAATGCTCTCTAAGTTCACTAATGTTGTTGCAAATGGAAAATTTTCATTCTTTTTTATGGTTGAGTGATATTTCAAAGCATATGTGTATACCATTTTTCTTTATCCATTTATCTGTTGATGTTCAGTTAGGCTGTTTCCGTGGCTTGGCTACTGTAAATGATGCTGCTATGACCATTGGGATGCATGTATCTTTTCAAAACAATGCATTTGTGATCTTTAGATATATAACCAACCTTGGAATTGCTGGATCATATGGTAGTCCTATTTTAATATTTTGAAAAACTTGCATATTGTTTTCATTAGTGGTTGTACCAGTTTACAACCCCACCAACAGTGTATTAGGGCTTCCCTTTCTCACATCCTTTCCAGTGTTTGTTACTTGTGGTCTGTTTGATGATAGCCATTCTGGTAGGTGTAAAGTAGTATCTCTGTGATTTTTATTTACATTTCTCTTATAACTGCCAGTATTGAGCATCTTTCTTGTCCCAGTTAGTCTCCTATATATCTTCTTTGGAGAAATATCTATTCAGGTCTTCTGCCCATTTTTAAATGTTTGCTTGGATTTTCTTGATATTGAGTTGTATGAGCTGTTTATATATTTTGCACTTTAATGCCTACTTGAACAAGTAATTTGCACATATTTTCATTTATTTGAGAGGTTGTCTTTTCATTTTGTTGATGATTTCCTTTTCTGTGTGATAGCTTTTAAGCGTAGTTAGGGCCTATTTGTTTATTTATCCTGTTGTTTCCTTTCTTTAGAAGATAGATCCAAAAAAATACTTCTATGATTTATGTCAGAGTGTTCTGACTATGTTTTCTTTTAGGAATTTAATGGTTGCACTCTTACATTTATATCTTTAATCCATTTTGAGTTTACTTCAGTATATTGTCTCAGAAAAAAAGAATGGAAGGTAACATAACAATTTCATTTTTGTTGTTCTTAGTTGATCTAACAGAATAGTCTATTTGAAAATATAGCAATAATGTATTTTGTGAATATATCTTATGGATAAGTGAGATAAATGACAACAGTGATATTAGTCAGGGGAGAAACACCTTAGATACACTTTTATAAGGTACTTACACTTCATATGAAACAGTATTGAATTTTTTAAAAAATAGACTTGGATTAGCTGTAAACATATATTGAAAACTCTAGGTAAATAATCAGAAAAGGGAACCCCCTTGTACTGTTTGTGGGGATGTAAATTGATACACCACTTTGGAGAACAGTATGGAGATTCCTTAAAAAGCTAGGAATAAAACTACCATGTGTGCATGTGCTAAGTCACTGCAGTCATGTCCAACTCTTTGAAACACTATGGACTGTACCCTTCCAGACTCCTCTGTTCATGGGAATTCTCCAGGCAAGAACACTTGAGTGGGTTGCCATGCCCTCTTCCAGGGATTTTCCCAACCCAGGGATTGAACCTACATCTTTTAAGTCTTCTCCATTGGCAGAGAGGTTCTTTACCACTAGTGCCACCTGAGAAACCCCTAAAACTACCATATGGCCCAGCAATCGCAGTACTGGGCATATACCCTGAGAAAACTATAATTGAAAAAGACACATGTATCTCAGTGTTCACAGCTGCACTATTTACAATACCTAGGACATGGAAGCAACCTAGATGTCCATCGACAGAAGAATGGGTAAAGATGTGGTACATATATACAATGGATTATTACTCAGCCATAAAAAAAAAAAGAATGGATATGAGTCACTTCTATGAGGTGGATGAATCTATAGCCTGTTATACAGAGTGAAGTAAGTCAGAAAGAGATAAACAAATATATATTAACACCTAAATATGGAATCTAGAAAAATGGTATTGATGAACCTATTTGCAGGGATGGAATGGAGATGCAGATATCGAGAACAGACTTCTGGACACAGTAGGGGAAAGAGAGAGTGGGAAGAATGGAGAAAGTAGCAAAGACATACATACATTACCATGTGTGAAATAGATGGCCGGTTAGAAGTTGCTGTACAGCACAGGGAGCCCAGCCTGGTGCTCTTTGACGATCTAGAGGGTGGGATGGGGGAGGGGGGAAGGTTCAAGAGGGAGCCTATAATTACAGCTGATTTGCATTTCTGTATGACAGAAACCATCACAACATTGTAAAGCTATTTTCCTCCAATTAAAAAACAAAAAATTTAAAAATGGGCAAAAAATCTGAACAAACACCTCATGAAAGAAGATACACAGATAACAATAAAGCATCTGAAAAATGCTTAACATTGTATATCATTTGGAACTTGCAAACAAAATTAACAAATAGACACCACTACCCAAGTATAAAATGGCTAAAATCCAAATAATGGAGAAAGCGAAGTATTGTCAAGGATACAAAGCATATCTGAAAAGTTTCCCCCATTTTGTAGCTCAGGAAAGCACAATTCAAGACACAATTCTGTATCTCCCTGGCTACAGTACTAACAAACCTCCAGTAAACATCTTTTTATTTCAATCAGGCCTTGGTTTTCTAAAATTTTGGTTAGCACTGTGCATACTTTATTTCATTATTTCTTACAAAGACAAACTCCAAAACAGAACAGAAGCAGTTGCTTCTGGAGGCAACTAGGAGGCTTGAGCCATAAGTTCTCAAGCCTTCCCCACTAAAATCTTGAGATTGGCTCTTCCCTCAGTTCCCTAAGCAAATCTCACCTCTGCAGTGCTGGAGAGGGGAGAATCCCTATCTTTTATTTTCTCTCTTGAGAATCAGTGACGCTTTAATCCTTGGAGTCAAAGGACATCTATTTAATATGAAGCCTATTATTTTATGAATAGCCAGTCAGATGTACATTCAGAGTAACATGATGGGAGATGTTTGAAGAAATTTTCATTTATTAAGATGCAAGGAAGTCATTCAGCTTACACATGATTTATCCTGAACTTTATGATAACTAGAACAGCCTGTCTTATGGCCTCAACTTATCATACATTGTGCGTGCGTGCTCAGTTGCTCAGTCATGTCCAACTCTTGGTGATCCTGTGGAGATAGCCTGCCAGGCTCCTCTTTCCATGGGATTTCCAGGCAAGAATGCTGGAGTGGGTTGCCATTTCCTCCTCCAGGTATCATATGTGTACATCTACTTTAAGCATTAAAAGATAAATTATCCAGAAGTAAGAATGTCCACTTCGAAAATAGGGATAAAATACCTCCCTTGCTATGGTACTCATAATAGTAGTCCATTGAAGATAAGGTTTCCTTCTCAGATGTAAAGGTCACACTACCTCATTGTGTACATGCTAATCTGTCTCTTTTGAAACTTTGTCGTGTTTGATCTATGACCTCTGCTCTGAGGAGACATAAAACTGATGAAAACCATGCTTCTCTGGAGAAGTTTCTCAAGGCTATTAAGAGACTGTCTCCTGGGCTACAGTTCTCAGTTTGGCTCAGATAAAACTCTTTTCTATTCCTTATTATAGACTGCTTATTGATTATTTGTGTTGGCAGCATTTTAGTTTGGTTTTGCTAAATTTTTTCTTCTGTAATAAGTAAGTGCAATAAATGGATATCAGAAGATCTCAGTTTCGATCTTAGTTTTAATTATCATCTGTAGGACCCTGTGAAGTTCTCCTGCTTTCTCAAAAGCTCCCTTTCCCCATTTGAAAAATACAAAATGATAGTCTCTGTTTTTGAGTGGTTTTTTTTTTTTTTTTTTGGTTGGGGAGGGAAAAGAAATATTTCATGGTAAAAGACATATAAATTTAATTAGCTAATTACTTAATTTGTGTTTGGTCATTCAAGGTGCTTCAATTATGTTAGTGTTCAACCAAGAATTACAAGAACAGAGACCTGATTGAAATAAAGAGGTTTTAACTGAGTTTTATTACAACTGCAGCCCAGGAGACAAAGCTCCAAGAAGCACTTGAATTGTATTCTGCTTGACTGCAAAACAAGGGAAGCTTATAAAGATAAAAACACAAGGTTACATAAATTGTTTGTCAAGAATTACCATCAAAGTAAAAAAAAAAAAAAAAATAGTTACACTTGCTGGGAATTCCCTCTCAGTCCAATAATTAGGTCTCCATGCTTCCACTACAGGGGCATGTAGTAGGGTTCCATCCCTGATTGAGGATTTAAGATTCTGCATGCTATGTGACACAGCCAAAACAATACAAAAGAATTAATATTGGAATTGACAAGGAGGTGCTTTTGTTAAGAAAAAATGTGGTTGAGATTTGAAATGATCTCTTTCTTACTTGTGAGTTTGGGAGGGGCGGACATTGGTATCTTTGAAACTTCAAGATTTCAGCTAGCTGCTGCTAGCGTATATTCTTTAAAAAATGACCAGTTGTATCCTTGAATTTGATACAGTTCAGAACATTCCAATTCTCAGTGATACAGAAACATGTCCATATTCAACAATGACTACTCATTTCCACTTTGGGTACCTGAACCATAGTTACTCCATCTTGATATTTGAATGATCTTAAACATCTCAATCAAAAAAAGAGATGAGAATACCAGACCACCTGACCTGCCTCCTGACAAATCTGTGTGCAGGTCAAGAAGCAACAGTTAGAACTGAACATGGAAAAACAGACTGGTTTCAAATCAGGAAAGGAGTATGTCAAGGCTGTATATTGTCACCCTGCTCATTTAACTTGTATGTAGAGTACATCATGCGAAATGCCTGGCTGGATGAAGCACAAGCTGGAAACAAGATTTCTGGGAAAAATATCAATAACCTCAGATACACAGATGATACCACCCTAATGGCAGAAAGTGAAGAGCTAAAGAGCCTCTTGATGAAAGAGGAAAAGGAGAGTGAAAAAATTTGCTTAAAACTCAACATCCAGAAAACTAAGATCATGGCATCCAGTCCCATCACCTCATGTCAAATAGATGGGGAAACAATGAAAAGAGTGAGAGACTTTATTTTTTGGGCTCCAAAATCACTGCAGATGGTGACTGTGGCCATGAAATTAATAAATGCTCGCTCCCTGGAAGGAAAGCTGTGACCAACCTAGACAACATATTAAAAAGCAGAGACATTACTTTGCCAACAAAGTTCCATCTAGGCAAAGCTATGGCTTTTCCAGTAGTCATGTATGGATGTGAGAGTTGGACTATATAGGAAGCTGAGAACCAAAGACTTGATGCTTTTGAACTGTGGTGTTGGAGAAGGCTCTTGAGTCTTTTGGACAGCAAGGAGATCCAACCAGTCCATCCTAAAAAAAAAAGTCAGTCCTAAATATTCATTGGAAGGACTGATGCTGAAGCTGAAACTCTAATACTTTGGCCACCTGATGCAAAGAGGTGATTCATTTGAAAAGATCCTGATGCTGGGAAAGATTGAAGGTGGGAGGAGAAGGGGATGACAGAGGATGAGATGGTTGGATGGTATCACTGACATGATGTACATGAGTTTGAGTAGGCTCTGGGAGTTGGTGATGGACATAGAAGCCTGGGGTGCTGCAGTCCATGGGGTTGCAAAGAGTTGGACATGACTGAACTACTGAACTGACTGAACTGAAACATCATCATTAGCTATTTTATGTAGATGTAGCTGTAACACTGCAGCATGGTACATTAAAATATTTTAAAACCTTTCATGTTCAAGGATAACATATCCTAGTGTTAAATATATTGCAAGAAAAACTCTATATATATGAGTGGCAGATAAACCCATGCACCTAGGGTCTCCTAATCTATGATGAAGGAGGCAAAAATATACAATGGAGAAAAGACAGTATCTTCATAAGTGGTTCTGGGACAACTAGACAGTTACATGTAAAAGAATGAAATTAGAGAAGATGGCCGAGGGATAGGACAGGGAAACCTCTTTCTTCCCTATAAATTCATTGAAAGAACATTTGAACGCTAGCAAACTTCACAAAACAACTTCTGACCGCTAGCAGAAGACATCAGGCTCCCAGAAAAGCAGCCCATCATCTTCGAAAGGAGATGATTTTTGTTTTTAATATTGTATTTTTAAGAGTCTAACCTCTATTCTAGATTTTTAATCTTTGTTTTTCAGTATTTGATATCAATTTTGGACATTTAAGAATCCAACCTTCAGTACCCATTTTTACTCAGGAGTGTGTTGATTACTCTCTTCCACTTTTGACTTTCCATTTTCTACCTCAGAACACCTCTATTTCCTTCCTTCCCCTTCTCTTCCCAATTCAATTCTGTGAATCTTTGTGGGTGTCTGGGCTACAGAAAACACTTTGGGAACAGACAACTGCATAGATCTGTCTCTCTCCTCTTGAGTCCCCTTTTTTTCTCCTCCTGCTCATCTCTATCTCCCTCCTCCCTCTCCTCTTCCTCATAGAACTCTGTGAAACACTCTGTGTGTCCCTCACGGTGGAGAATCTTTTCACCATTAACCTAGAAGTTTTATTATCAGTGCTGTATAGTTGGAGAAGTCTTGAGACTACTGGAAGAATAAAACTGAAATCCAGAGGCAGGAGACTTAAGCCCAAAACCTGAGAACACCAGAAAACTCCTGACTACATGGAACTTTAAGTAATAAGAGATCATCCAAAAGCCTCCATACCTACACTGAAATCAACCACCACCCAAGAGCCAATAAGTTCCAGAGCAAGACATACCACGCAAATTCTCCAGCAATGCAGGAACATAGCCCTGAGCATCAAAATACAGGTTGCCCAAAGTCACACCTAACACATAGACCCATCTCAAAACTAACTACTGGACACTCCATTGCACTCCAGAGAGTAGAAATCCAGTTCCACACACCAGAACACCGATGCAAGCTTCCCTAACCAGGAAACCTTGACAAGCCAATCGTCCAACCCCACCCACTGGGTGAAACCTCCACAATAAAAAGGAACCACAGACCACCAGAATACAGAAAGCCCACTCCAAACACAGCAATCTAAACAAGATGAAAAGGCAGAGAAATACCCAACAGGTAAAGGAACATGAAAAATGCCCACCAAATCAAACAAAAGAGGAGGAGATAGGGAATCTACCTGAAAAAGAATTTAGAATAATGATAATAAAAATGATCCAAAATCTTGAAAACAAAATGGAGTTACAGATAAATAGCCTGGAGACAAGGATTGAGAAAATGCAAGAAATGTTTAATAAAGACCTAGAAGAAATAAAAAGAGTCAATTAAAAATGAATAATGCAATAAATGAGATAAAAAAAACACTCTGGAGGGAACCAACAGTAGAATAGTGGAGACAGAAGATAGGATAAGTGAGGTAGAAGATAAAATGGTGGAAATAAATGAAGCAGAGAGGAAAAAAGAAAAAAGGATCAAAAGAAATGAGGACAACCTCAGGGACCTCTGGGACAATGTGAATTGTCCCAACATTCGAATCATAGGAGTCCCAGAAGGAGAAGACAAAAAGAAGTAGACCATGAGAAAATACTCGAGGAGATAATAGCTGAAAACTTCCCTAAAATGGGGAAGGAAATAGCCACCCAAGTCGAAGAAACCCAGAGAGTCCCAAACAGGATAAACCCAAGGTGAAACACCCCAAGACACATATTAGTCAAATAAACAAAGATCAAACACAAAGAACAAATATTAAAAGCAGCAAGGGAGAAACAACAAATAACACACAAAGGGATTCCCATAAGGATAACAGCTGATCTATCCATAGAAACCCTTCAGGCCAGAAGGGAATGGCAGGACATACATAAAGTAATGAAAGAGAATAACCTACAACCCAGATTACTGTACCCAGCAAGGATCTCATTCAGATATGAAGGAGAATTCAAAAGCTTTACAGACAAGCAAAAGCTGAGAGAATTCAGCACCACCAAACCAGCTCTTCGACAAATGCTAAAGGATCTTCTCTAGACAGGAAACACAGAAAGGTTGTATAAACGCAAACCCAAAACAACAAAGTAAATGGCAACGGGACCATACCTATCAATAGTTACCTTAAATGTAAATGGGTTGAATGCCCCAACCAAAAGATAAAGACTGGCTGAATCGATACAAAAACAAGACCCCTATATATGTTGTCTACAAGAGACCCATCTCGAAACAAGGGACACACACAGACTAAAAGTGAAGGGCTGGAAAAAAATATTTCATGCAAACGGAGACCAAAAGAAAGCAGGAGTCGCAATGCTCATATCAGATAAAATAGACTTTCAAATAAAGGCTGTGAAAAGAGACAAAGAAGGACACTACATAATGATCAAAGGATCAATCCAAGAAGAAGATATAACAATTATAAATATATATGCACCCAACATAGGAGCACCACAATATGTAAGGCAAATGCTAACGAGTATGAAAGAGTAAATTAATAGTAACACAATAATAGTGGGAGACTTTAATACCCCACTCACACCAATGGATAGATCAACTAAACAGAAAATTAACAAGGAAACACAAACTTTAAATGACACAATGGACCAGCTAGACCTAATTGATATCTATAGGATATTTCACCCCAAAACAATCAACTTCACCTTTTTCTCAAGTGCACAAAGAACCTTCTCCAGAATAGATCACATCCTTGGCCATAAATATAGCCTTGGTAAATTCAAAAAAATTGAAATCATTCCAGTCATCTTTTCTGACCACAGTGCAATAAGATTAGATCTCAATTACAGGAAAAAAATTATTAAAAGTTCAAACACATAGAGGCTAAATAAAACACTTCTGAATAACCGACAAATCATAGAAGAAATCAAAATATGCATAGAAATGAATGAAAATGAAAACACAACAAGCTAATACCTAAGGGACACTGTAAAATCAGTGCTAAGGGGAAGATTCATAGCATTACAGGCTTACCTCAAGAAACAAGAAAAAAGTCAAATAAATAACCTAACTCTACACCTAAAGCAACTAGAGAAGGAAGAACTGAAGAACCCCAGGGTTACTAGAAGGAAAGGAATCTTAAAAATTAGGGCAGAAATAAATGCAAAAGAAACTAAAGAGACTGTAGCAAAAATCAACAAAGCTAAAAGCTGGTTTTTTGAAAAAATAAACAAAATTGATAAACCGTTAGCAAGACTCATTAAGAAACAAAGGGAGAAGAACCAAATTAACAAAATTAGAAATGAAAATGGAAAGATCACAAGAGACAACCCTGAAATACAAAGGATCATAAGAAACTACTACCAGCAGCTCTATGCCAGTAAATTGGACAACTTGGAAGAAATGGACAAATTCTTAGGAAAGTATAACTTTCCAAAACTGAACCAGAAAGAAAGAGAAGATGTTAACAAACCCATCACAAGTGAGGAAATTGAAACTGTGATCAGAAATCTTCCAGCAAACAAAAGCCCAGGACCAGATGGCTTCACAGCTGAATTCTACCAAAAATTTAGAGAAGAGCTAACACCTATCTTACTCAAACTCTTCCAGAAAATTGCAGAAGAAGGTAAACTTCCAAACTCATTCTATGAGGCCACCATCACGCTAATTCCAAAACCAGACAAAGATGCAAAAAAAAAAAAAGAAAGAAAGAAAACTGCAGGCCAATATCACTGATGAACATAGATGCAAAAATCCTTAACAAAATTCTAGCAAACAGAATCCAATAACATATTAAAAAAATCATATATCATAACCAAATGGGCTTTATCACAGGAATGCAAGGATTCTTTAACATCTGCAAATCAATCAATGTAATACACCACATGAAAAAATTGAAAGATAAAAACCATATGATTATCTCAATAGTTGCAGAAAAAGCCTTTGACAAAATTCAACACTCATTTATGATTAAAACTCTCCAGAAAGCAGGAATAGAAAGAACATACCTCAACATAATAAAAGCTATATATGACAAACCCACAGCAATCATTACTCTCAATGGTGAAAAATTGAAAGCATTTCCCCTGAAATCAGGAACAAGACAAGGGTGCTCACTCTCACCACTATTATTCAACATCGTGTTGGAAGTTTTGGCCACAGCAATCAGAGCAGAAAAAGAAATAAAAGGAATCCAGATAGGAAAAGAAGTGAAACACTTGCTGTTCGCAGATTACATGATCCTCTACATAGAAAACCCTAAAGACTCTACCAGAAAATTACTAGAGCTAACCAACGAATATAGTAAACTTGGAGGATATAAAATTAACACACATAAATCCCTTGCATTCTTATACATCAACAATGAGAAAACAGAAAGAGAATTTAAGGAAACAATACCATTCACCATGGCAACAAAAAGAATAAAATACTTAGGAGTATATCTACCTAAAGAAACAAAAGACCTATACATAGAAAACTATAAAACACTGATGAAAGAAATCAAAGAGGACACAAACAGATGGAGAAATATACCGTGTTCATGGATTGGAAGAATCAATATTGTCAAAATGGCTATACTACCCAAGGCAATCTATAGATTCAATGCAATCCCTATCAAGCTACCAACGGTATTTTTCACAGAACTAGAACAAATAATTTCTCAATTTGTATGGAAATGCAAAAAACCTCGAATAGTCAAAGTAATCTTGAGAAAGAAGAATGGAACTGGAGGAATCAACCTGCCTGACTTCAGACTCTACTACAAAGCCACAGTCATCAAGACAGTATGGTACTGGCACAAAGACAGAAATATACATCAATGGAACAAAATAGAAAGCCCAGAGATAAATCCACGAACCTATGGACACCTTATCTTTGACAAAGGAGGCAAGGATATACAATGGAAAAAAGACAACCTCTTTAACAAGTGGTGCTGGGAAAACTGGTCAACCACTTGTAAAAGAATGAAACTAGAACACTTTCTAACACCATACACAAAAATAAACTCAAAATGGATTAAAGATCTAAATGTAAGACCAGAAACTATAAAACTCCTAGAGGAGAACATAGGCAAAACACTCTCCGACATAAACCACAGCAAGATCCTCTATGACCCACCTCCCAGAATATTGGAAATAAAAGCAAAAATAAACAAATGGGACCTAATGAAACTTAAAAGCTTTTGCACACAAAGGAAACTATAAGCAAGGTGAAAAGACAGCCCTCAGATTGGGAGAAAATAATAGCAAACAAAGCAACAGACAAAGGATTAATCTCAAAAATATACAAGCAACTCCTGCAGCTCAATTCCAGAAAAATAAATGACCCAATCAAAAAATGGGCCAAAGAATTAAACAGACATTTCTCCAAAGAAGACATACAGATGGCTAACAAACACATGAAAAGATGCTCAACATCACTCATTATCAGAGAAATGCAAATCAAAACCACAATGAGGTACCATTACAAGCCAGTCAGGATGGCTGCTATCCAAAAGTCTACAAGCAATAAATGCTGGAGAGGGTGTGGAGAAAAGGGAACCCTCTTACACTGTTGGTTGGAATGCAAACTAGTACAGCCGCTATGGAAAACAGTGTGGAGATTTCTTAAAAAACTGGAAATAGAACTGCCATATGACCCAGCAATCCCACTTCTGGGCATACATACTGAGGAAACCAGATCTGAAAGAGACACGTGCACCCCAATGTTCATCGCAGCACTGTTTATAATAGCCAGGACATGGAAGCAACCTAGATGCCCATCAGCAGATGAATGGATAAGGAAGCTGTGGTACATATACACCATGGAATATTACTCAGCCATTAAAAATAATTCATTTGAATCAGTTCTAATGAGATGGATGAAACTTGAGCCCGTTATACAGAGTGAAGTAAGCCAGAAAGATAAAGACCAATACAGTATACTAATGCATATATATGGAATTTAGAAAGATGGTAATGATAACCCTATATGCAAAACAGAAAAAGAGACACAGATGTACAGAACAGAATTTTGGACCTGTGGGAAAAGGCGAGGGTGGGATATTTCGAGAGAACAGCAACGAAACATGTATATTATCTATGGTGAAACAGATCATCAGCCCAGGCTGGATGCATGAGACAAGTGCTTGAGCCTGGTGCACTAGGAAGACCCAGAGGAATTGGGTGGAGAGGGAGGTGGGAGGGGGGATCGGGATGGGGAATACATGTAAATCCATGGCTGATTCATGTCAATGTATGACAAAAACCACTACAATATTGTAAAGTAATTAGCGTCCAACTAATAAAAATAAAAAATAAAAGAATGAAATTAGAAGATTTCCTAACCCCATACACAAAAATAAACTCAAAATGGATTAAAGACCTAAATGTAAGGCCTGAACTTACATTAAAACTTTCCTATAAAACTTTTAAAGGAAAACATAGGAAGAACACTTTTTGACATAAATTGCAGTAAATTTTCTTTGATTCAGTTTCTGGAGTACTGAAATTTTGTTTTGATTCACATTCTAGAGTACTGAAAATAAAAATAAAACAAAACAAAAAACAAATGGGACTTAATTAAACTTGCAAGCCTTTGCACAGAAAAGGAAACCATAAAGAAGATGAAAAGACAACTCTCAGAATGAGAGAAAATATTTGCAAATGAAACATATTTCATATGTTTCAAACGTAGATTAATCTTCTATATATACAAGCAGCTAATGCAGGTGAGAATCAAAAAAAGCAAACAACCCAATAAAAATAGGTGGAAGACCTAAACATACATTTCTCCAAAGAAGACATACAGATGGCAAACACATGAAAAGATGCTCTTATTGCACATTATAAAAGAAATAGAAATCAAAATTACAATGAGGTATTACCTCACACCGGTAGAATGGCCATCTTGAAAAAAATCTACACACAACAGAATGTAAATTGATACAAACAATATGGAGAACAGAATGGAGGTTCCTTTAAAAAGCTAAGAATAGAAATACCATCAGTTCAGTTCAGTCACTCAGTCATGTCCAGCTTTTGCGACCCCATCGACTGCAGCATGGCAAGCCTCCCTGTCCATCACTAACTCCTGGAACTACCATATGACCTTGCAATCCTACTCCTAGGCATATATTGGAGAGAAATGTGGCCTGCAAGGATTCACACACCCCAATGTTCATTGCAACTCTGTTTACAATAGCCAAGGTATGGAAGCCACCTAAATGTGCTTCGACAGAGGAATGGATAAAAAAGATGTGGCATGTATATACAATAGAATTGCTGTTGGTATTTAGTTGCTCAGTCGTGTCTGACTCTTTGCAACCCCCTGGACTCCTCTTTCCATGGGGATTTTCAGGCAAGAATACTAGAGTGGGTTGCCATTTCCTACTCCAGGGGATCTTCCTGACTCAGAGATCAAAGCTGAGTCTCCTACATTTTTAAAAATTTATTTTTTTATTGAAGGATAATTGCTTTACAAAATTCTGTTGTTTTCTTTCAAACTTAGACATGAATCAGCCATAGGTATACATATATCCCCTCCCTTTTGAACCACCCTCCCATCTCCTGCTCCATCCCACACCTCCAGATTGATACAGAGCCCCTGTTTGAGTTTCCTAAGCCATATGGTAAATTCCTGTTGGCTATCTATTTTACATGTGGTAATGGATGTTTCCATGTTACTCTTTCCATACATCTTACCCTCTCCTCCCCTCTCCCCAAGTCCATAAGTCTATTCTCTATATCTGTTTCTCCATTGTTGCCCTTTAAATAAATTCTTCAGTACCATTTTTCTAGATTCTTATATAAGGGTTAGAATACGATATTTATGATTATCTTTCTGAGTCACTTCACTCTGTATAATAGGTTCTAGGTTCATCCACCTCATCAGAACTGACTCAAATGTGTTTCTTTTTATTGCTGAGCAATATTCCATTGTGTATATATACCACAACTTCTTTATCCATTCAACTGTCAATGGACATTGAGGTTGCTTCCATGTTCTAGCTATTGTAAATAGTGCTGCAATGAACAATGGGATAAATGTGTCTTTTTCAATTTTGGATTCCTCAGAGTATTTGCCTAGGAGTGGGATTGCTGGGTCATATGGTGGTTTTATTCCTAGTTTTTTAAGGAATCTCCATACCATCTTCCACAGTGGCTGTATCAGTTTACATTCCCACCAACAGTGCAAGAGCATTCCCTTTTCTCCACACCCTCTCCAGCATTTATTGTTTGTAGATATTTTGATGGCCCTTCTCACCAGTGTTAGGTGATATCTTGTAGTTTTGATTTGCATTTCCCTAATAATGAGCAATGTTGAGCATATTTTCATGTGTTTGTTAGCCATCTGTATGTCCTCTTTGGAGAAATGTCTGTTTAGGCCTTTCTCCCACTTTTTGATTGAGTTGTTTCTTTCTCTGGCATTGAGTTGTATGAGCTGCTTATGTATTTTGGAAATTAATCCTTTGTCAGTTGTTTCATTTGCTATTGTTTTCTCCCATTCTGAGGATTGTCTTTTCACCTTGCTTATAGTTTCTTTTTCTGTGCAAAAACTTTTAAGTTTAATCAGGCCCCACTTGTTTACTTTTGCTTTTATTTCCATTACTCTAGGAGGTGGGTCATAGAGGATCTCTTGCTTTGATTTATGTCATCGAGTGTTCTGCCTATGTTTTTCTCTAAGAGCTTTATAGTTTCTGGTCTAACATTTAAGTCTTTAATCCATTTTGAGCTTATCTTTGTGTGTGGTGTTAGGAATTATTCTAGTTTGATTCTTTTACATGTAACTGTCCAGTTTTCCCAGCACCATTTATTGAAGAGGCTGTCTTTGCTTGATTGCATATTCTTGCCTCCTTTGTCAAAAATAAGGTACCCATAGGTGGATGGGTTTATTTCTGGGCTTTCTATCTTGTTCCATTGGTCTATATTTCTGTTTTTGTGCCAGTACCATACTGTCTTGTTGACTGTAGCTTTATAGTATTATCTGAAGTCAGGAACGTTGATTGTTCCAGTTCCATTCTTCTTTCTCAGAACTGCTTTGACTATTCGGGGTCTTTTGTGTTTCCATATGAATTGTGAAATTTTTTGTTCTGGTTCTGTGAAAAATGCCATCAGGAATTTGATAGGGATCACATTGAATGTATAGATTGCATTTGGTACTATAGCCATTTTCACAATATTGATTCTTCCTACCCAGGATCATGGACTATCTCTCCATCTGTTTATGTCATCTTTGATTTCTTTCATTAGTGTCTTATAATTTCCTGGGTACAGTTTTGTCTCCTTAGGTAAGTTTATTCCTAGATATTTAATTCCTTTTTTTGCAATGGTGAATGAGATTGTTTCCTTAATTTCTCTTTCTGATTTTTCATTGTTAGTATATATAAATGCAAATGATTTCTGTGTATTGATTTCGTATCCTGCAACCTTGCTAAATTCACTGATTAGCTCTGGTAATTTTCTGATACCAAATTTAGAGTTTTCTATGTACAGTATCATGTCATCTACATACACTGAGAGCTTTACTTCTTTTCTGATCTGGATTCCTTTTATTTCTTTTTCTTCTCTGATTGCTGTAGCTAGCACTTCCAGAACTATGTTGATTAATAATGGTGAAAGTGGACACCCCTGTCTTGTACCTGATCTTAGGGGGAATGCTTTTAGTTTTTCACCATTGAGAATAATATTTGCTGTAGGCTTATCATATATGGCCTTTACTATGTTGAGGTACCTTCCTTCTATGCCCATTTTTTGAAGAGTTTTAATCATAAATGGGTGCTGAATTTTGTCAAAGACTTTTTATGCATCTATTTGGGTGATCATAATGTTTTGATCTTTCAATTTGCTAATATGATGTATCACATTGATTGATTTGCATATATTGAAAAATCCTTGCATCCCTGGAATAAACTCAACCTGATCATGGTGTATGAGCTTTTTGATGTGTTGCTGAATTCTGTTTGCTCAAATTTTATTGAGGATTTTTGCGTCTATATTCATCAGTGATACTGGCCTCTAGTTTTCGTTTTGTTGTTGTTGTCTTTGTCTGGTTTTGGTATCAAGAAGACGGTGGCCTCATAGAATAAGGTTGGAAGTGTTCCTTCCTCTTCAATTTTTTTGGAAGAGTTTTAGAAGGATAGGCATTAGCTCTTCTCTAAACGTTTGACAGAATTCTCCTGTGAAGCCATCTGGTCCTGGGGTTTTGTTTTTGGGGCAATTTTTGATCACAGTGTCAATTTCAGTGCTTATAATTGGGTTGTTCATGATTTCTATTTCTTCCTGGTTCAGTCTTGGAAGATCAAACTTTTCTAAGAATCTTTCCATTTCTTCCAGGTTATCCATTTTATTGCCATATAGTTGTTCATAACAGTCTCTTATATAATCCTTTGTATTTCTGCATTGTCTGTTGTAACCTCTCCTTTTTCATTTCTAATTTTGTTGATTTGATTCTTCTCTCTCTCTTTTTTTTTCTTGATGAGTCTGGCTAAAAGCTTGTCAATTTTGCTTATCTTCTCAAAGAACCAGGTTTTAGTTTTATTCATCTTTACTATTGTTTCTTTCATTTCTTTTTCACTTATTTCTGCTTGGATCTTTATGACTTCTTTCCTTCTACTAATTTTGGAATTGTTTTGTTCTTCTTTTTCCAGTTGTTTTAGGTGTAAAGTTAGGTTGTCTATTCAGTGTTTTTCTTGTTTCTTGAAGTAGGATTGTATTGCTATAAAACTTCTTAGAACTGGTTTTACTGCATCCCATAGGTTTTGAGTTGTCATGTTTTCTTTGTCATTTTTTTCTAGAAATTTTTTGTTTTCCCTTTTGATTTCTTCAGTAACCTGTTGGTTATTTAGAAACGTGTTGTTTAATCTCCATGTGTTTGTGTTTCTTACAGTTTTCTTCTTGTAATTGATATCTAGTCTCATAGCGTTGTGCTCAGAGAAGATGCTTGATATGATTTCAATTTTCTTAAATTTACTGAGGTTAGATTTGTGACCCAAGATGTGGTCTACCCTGAAGAATGTTCCATGTGCACTTAAGAAGGTGTATTCTTCTCCATTTGGGTGGAATATCCTGAAGATATCAATGAGATCCATCTCATCTTATATGTCATTTAAGACTTGTGTTTCCTTATTAATTTTCTGTTTTGATGATCTGTCCATTGGTGTGAATGGGGCGTTAAATTCTCCTACTATTATTGTGTTACTTTCAATTTCTCCTTTTATGTCTGTTAGTGTTTGTCTTATGTACTGAGGTGCTCCTACGTTGGGTGCATAGATATTTACAATTCTTACATCTTTCTCTTGGATCGATCCCTTGATCATTATGTACTGTCCTTTTTTATCTCTGGTAATCTTTTTTATTTGAAGGTCTATTTTGTCTGATATGAGGATTGCTACTCCAGCTTTCTTTTGCTTCCCATTTGCATGGAATATATTTTTCCATTCTCTCACTTTCAGTCTATATGTGTCTTGAGGTCTGAAGTGGGTTTCTTGTAGACAGTATATGAGAGAGTCAATTCCTAGGCAGATTGATAAGAAGCTCAGGGGTCCCCAAGGAGAGAGGGGTCTGGAATTCTCAAGGAGGAAGAAAGGACAAGCTTTTTTTGTCCTTCTACATTCCTTAGGATTATATAACAGGAATGTATCCTGCTTGAGGACAGTCTCTGGAAAAAACCTTCTCGCTAATCCTATTATCTTAAGGTGTAAATTATGGGAGTAGGTCTGGTGAGGTCTTTACAACCTCCAAACATTCTTTTGATTCACTGTAATAACTAATTAGAGAGTATATAACTCCATGGCTAACACTAGCAAGGGGGTACTCTTTCTGCCCCCTTCTGATGCCTATGTCAGAAGCTTTCTCTGTCTCCTTTATACTTTAATAAAACTTTATTACACAAAAGCTCTGAGCGATCCAGCCTCGTCTCTGGCCCCGGATTGAATTCTTCTCCTCCGGAGGCCAAGAATCCCGGTGTCTTTGGGTGGTTCAGCAACAACCTTTCAGTATATGTATGGGTCTTGTTTTTGTATCCATTCAGCCTGTGTCTTTTGATTGGACCATTTAATCCATTTATATTTAAAGTAATTATTGATATATATGTTCCTATTGCCATTTTCTTAATTGTTTGTGGTTGATATAGATCTTTTTTCTTCTCTTGTATTTCTTGACTATATAAGTCCCTTTAACATTTGTTGTAAAGCTGGCTTGGTGGTACTGAATTCTCTTAACTTTTTCTTGTCTGAAAAGCTTTTTATTTCTCCATCAATTTTGAATGAGATTTTTGCCAGGTACTGTAATCTTGGTTGTAGATTTCCCCCCTTCTATACTTTAAATATATCCTGCCATTCCCTTTGGCCTGCAGGGTTTCTACTGAAAGATCAGCTGTTAAGCATATGGGGTTTCCCTTGTGTGTTACTTATTGCCTCTCACTTGCTGCTTTTAATATTCTTCCTTTGTGTTTAGTCTTTGTTAGTTTGATTGGTATGTGTCTTGGTGTGTTTCTCCTTGGGTTTATCCTGTATAGGACTCTGTGCCTCTTGGACTAGATTTACGATTTCCCTTTTCTTGTTGGGGACATTTTCAACTATAATCTCTTCAAAAATTTTCTCATACACTTTCTTTCTTCTTCTTCTTCTTCTTTTGGGACCCCTATAATTTGAATGTTTATGTGTTTGATATTGTCCCAGAGGTCTCTGAGACTATCCTCTGTTCTTTTCATTCTTTTTACTTTATTCTGCTCTTCAGATGTTATTTCCACCATTTTATCTTCCAGCTCACTGATTCATTCTTCTGCTTCCGATATTCTGCTATTGATTCGTTCTAGAGTATTTTTAATTTTAGTAATTTTGTTGTTCATCTCTGTTTGTTTATTCTTTAATTCTTCTATGTCTTTGTTAACTGATTCTTGCATTTTCTCCATTTTGTTTTCAAGATTTTTGATCATCTTTACTATAATTATTCTGAATTCTTTTCCAGGTAATTTTCGTATTTCCACTTCATTTATTTGGACTTCTGTGTTTCTAGTTTGTTCCTTCATTTGTGTAGTATTTCTCTGCCTTTTCATTTTTTTTTTTTTTAAGTTATTGTGTTTGAGGTCTCCTTTTCCTAGCCTTCAAGGTTGGATTCTTTCTTCCTTTTGGTTTCTGCCCTCCTAAGTTGGGTACAGTGGTTTGTGTAAGTTTCGTATAGGGTGAGATTTGTGCTGAGTTTTTCTTTGTTTGTTTTTCCTGATGGGCAAGGCTGAATGAGTTGGTACTCCTGTCTGCCGATGATTGGGTTTGTATTTTTGTTTTGTTTACTGTTTAGATGAGGCATCCTGCACAGGGTGTTACTGGTGGTTGGGTGATGCTGGGTCTTGTATTCAAGTGGTTTCCTTTGTGTGAGTTCTCACTATTTGATACTCCCTAGGGTTAATTCTCTGGTAGTCTAGGGTCTTGGAGTCAGTGCTCCCACTCCAGAGGCTCAGGGCTTGATTGCTGGAGAATTGCTGATTCTAATGCAGCAAAAGAACAAAATGGTTCCCTTTACCTTCTTTGATTATTTGCCTAAGGGGTCCTGGAAATTCAACTGTTTGTCTTCTCTCTCTTCCTCCTCAGTTAGGCTGGCAGCTTTATGAAGGCAACTATCATGCCTATTTGCTTCAAGATTATACAGTGCCAGGTATTCAAAAGAGCCTCTCATTGCCCAGGCAAAGTGCTGGCATTGCATTCGTGCTCCTAGTTGTCACAACTACTGCTCCAGTGCCCCAAGTACTGGACACAACACCACGTCTCTTCAATCCACTGATGAGGTATCCTCCTGCATTTTTGTAGGCAGATTCTTTTCTACGGAGCCACAAGGGAAGCCCTACAATGGAATGTTACTCAGCCATGAAAAATAATGAAATAATGACATTTGCAGTAATAAAGATGGACCTAGAGATTGTCACACAGAGTGAAATAAGTCAGACAGAGAAGGAGAAATAGTGTATGACATCCCTTATATGCAGAATCTAAAAAGAAATGGTACAAGTGAACTTATGTGCATAACTGAAACAGACTCACAGACCTAGAGAACAAACTTATGGTTGCCTGGGGAGAAGAATGGAGGAAAAGATAGTAAGGGATTTGGGGAATGGACATGTATGCACTGCTACATTTTAAATGAATAACCAAAAATGTTTTACTGTATAGCAGAGAGAAGCCTGCTCAATAATATGTGGCAGCCTGAATGGGAGGGGCATCTGGGGAAGAATGAATACATGTATATGTATGGCTGGGTCACTCTGATGTTCACCTGAAACTATCACGTTTTTAATCCACTATACTCCAATACAGAATAAAAAGTTTTTTATAAGAGTGAATATATATATGTGTGTAACTGATTCTCTTTGCTATATAATTGAAATGAACATGACATTGTAAATCAACTATACACTGATAAAATTTTTAAGCAATATAGAGATAAATAAATAAATATGGCAAGGAATATACAGATTGTCTTCAAAGCCATAAACTTGCTATTGATCATTGACCAGTTTGGACACTGAAATATTTATTTTAGTGCTTCTAAATTCTGGCTGCACAGTGGAAGCACTTTTAAAAAAAATGATCAAATCTGTATCCCAAACTAGTGCATTTAAATGATCATCTCCAGAGTCATCTTTGGACAGAGGGAAAACAAGACTAAAGGACAGTTTTTTTTTTATTTTTATCATTGGGGCAAAGTCTACTCAGATTAGTTTGCAAAGTGGATGTGATTGATTGGTCTGTTTATTTTAGTAAGGCATTAGTTGAATGCATAGGGAATGTGTAGCTTATAAAAGCTTATAAAAGCTTTCGATTTCAGGCTCACAGTCGTCTGAGTAAGAAGAGAAGACATCAGTGGATCTGGCGGTGGTCCTAGTTTTCTGTCTTTCCTGTCTGCTTCTCTTCTTACTCTGGAAACAGAGCTCTGGGAAAGGGAAGCTCCTGCCCAGCCCCACACCTCTCCCAATTCTTGGAAACATCCTACAATTAGATGTTAAGAATATTGGCAAATCCTTATGCAATGTAAGTAGGCTTTATGCTTCTCCACTGTGGTGTAAAAGGTAAGTAATTTAAGCTCAATTTAAAAAATAAGTGCATATACTTATGAGCACACTGTTAAAACAAGTCAGTGTGAAGCAAATTACTGTTTGTAAATTTTGATATTTGATAAATAGAGGAACAAAATAATGTGTTTTGTGACTAGAGAAATATTTAACATATTTTCACATATGGTAGAATCATAATAATAAAGTGGCAAAAGCTGGGAGTGTTCCTTCCTTTGTTTTATAGGCATTTGCTATGACTTTTGATTAAAGGTAAGTGAAGCATTTTGTGATTAGAGGTTTCCTTGCAGTAGTCTCCTACTATACAAGCAGTGTGTTTTGTTCAGATGGCCATGAAAGTAGAAGTTTTCTGAAGAAGCATGTTGTGATTAATATTAAGGAAATAGCTCTACATGCAGGACCAAGATGAATGAATGAAAGAAAGAAGTCATCAGTCAGGGTCCTACTGGTGGCAGCAGCATTCATTTGGATTCTGCAGGAAGCTGCCATCTGTACCCTGTGAATACAGTCGGATGGAAGGAATTGTTCTTCCAGGAGATGCTGCATGTCCTGGTGCTGCCTCTATGATGCTTCCTCCCTTTCTGTGTTAATGACACCAGTGCATCTCAAACTAAGATGGGCATTAGAGTTATCTGAATTTATTTTTTTAGAATATGGAATTCTAGTATTCATCATAGGGCTAGCAAATATATTCTCCTGTGGGAAGTGGTTCTGAAGCAGTCAGCTGGGTGATGGTTTAAAGGTGGGCCCTGAGGATTGATATATTCATTGCTCAAGAATAAGAGGCTGACTAAGATTTCAAATACAAATCTTCTATGTAGTAGCCACAGAACATTAGAAAGGGAAATGGAATTCCCTGACCTTAGTTTCCTTATTTATAAGTAGGACAAATAAACCAGCTGAAGGTGCTGATATTGAAAGAGCTAATTCCTAGGGAGGTTGATAAGAAGCCTGGGGCTCTGGAAGAGGAGATAAGGGTCTGGAATTCTCAAGGGGGAGGAAAGGACAAACATCTTTTTTTTTTTTCCCCCTCTACATTCCTTCCTCTTAGTCACATAAAACGTTTTTATTTTTTTCTTCTTTGAGCCTGGAACTGATGATTACACAACAAACAACTCAGTTTAAACTCTGTACTAAGGATTATATAACAACAATGTATCCTGCCTGAGGACAGTTTCTCCTTCTTGAAAATCTTCTGACTAATCCTGTTATCTTAGAATCTATATATGGGAGTGGGTATGGTAAGATCATTCTATTGTTAGTTCTAATCCTGTCTTCATAAAGTGTAAATTGTGGGAGTGGGTCTAGTAAGATCTTTAAACCTTGAGACATTCTTTTGATTTATTGTAATAACCAATTAAAAAATATATAACTAGACTAACAAGGGAGGCACTCTCTGTCCCCCTTCTGATGTCTATGTCAGAAGCTGTCTGTCCTTTTTCATACTTAAAACTCTGCTATAAGAAAGCTCTTGAGTGATCAAACTTGGTCACTTGTTCAGAAGCTAAATCTTCTTCTTTGGAGATCACAAATAAGCTGTTAAATGAGGATTAATTGTAATCTGTGTACCAGTAAATTGGGCCATTGCTTGGCATCACAGAACATCCGTAAGTGGTAATTATAACAGTTATCATTGCATTTATGTATTAAATTTAGAAATATTAAAGCTATATGTGGCAGAATAAAAGCATAATCAGTTCACTTCAGTCACTCAGTCTTGTCTGACTCTTTGAGACTCCCTGGACTACAGCACACCAGGCTTCCCTGTCCATCACCAACTCCCAGAGTTTACTCAAACTCAGGTCCATCGAGTCAATGATGCCATCCAACCAACTCATCCTCATCCCCCCTTCTCCTTCAGCCTTCAATCTTTCGCACCATCAGGGTCTTTTCCAATGAGTCAGTTCTTTACATTAGGTGGCCAAAGTATTGGAGTTTCAGCTTCAGCATCAGTCCTTCCAATGAATATTCAGGACTGATTTCCTTTAGGATGGACTGGTTGGATCTCCTTGCTGTCCAAGGGATTCTCAAGAGTCTTCTCCAACATTGCAGATCAAAAGTATCCATTCTTCAGTGCTCACCTTTCTTTACAGTCCAACTCCCACATCCATACATGACTACTGGAAAAACCATAGCTTTGATTAGACAGACCTTTATGGGTAAAGTAATGTCTGTGCTTCTTAATATGCTGTCTACATTGGTCATAACTCTTCTCCCAAGGAGTAAGCATCTTTTAATTTCATGAATGCAGTCACCATCTGCAGTGATTTTGGAGCCAAAGAAAATAAAGTCTGTCACTGTTTCCACTGTTTCCCCATCTACTATCCACAAAGTGATGGGACCACATGCCATGACCTTAGTTTTCTGAATATTGAACTTTAAGCCAACTTTTTCACTCTCCTCTTTCACTTACACCAAGAGGCTCTTTAGTTCTTCTTCACTTTCTCCCATAAGGCTGGTGTCATCTGCATATCTGAGGTTATTGATATTTTTCCTGGCAATCTTGATTCCAGCTTGTGCTTCGTCCAGTCCAGCATTTCTCATGATTTACACTGCATATAGGTTAAATAACCAGGGTGACAGTATACAGCCTTGATGTACCCCTTTCCTGATTTGGAATCAGTCTGTTGTTCCATGCCCAGTTCTAACTGTTGCTTCTTGACCTGCATACAGATTTGCCAGGAGGCAGGTCAGGTGGTCTGGTATTCCCATCTCTTTCAGAATTTTCCACAGTTTATTGTGATCCACACAGTCAAAGGCTTTGGCATAGTCAATAAAGCAGAAATAGATGTTTTTCTGGAACTCTCTTGCTTTCTCGATGATCCAACAGATGTTAGCAATTTGATCTCTGGCTCCTCTGCCTCTTCTAAATCCAGCTTGAACATCTGGAAATTCTTGGTTCATGTATTGTTGAAGCCTGGCTTGGAGAATTTTGAGAATTGCTTTGCTAGCATGTGAGATGAATGCACTTGTGTGGTAGTTTGAGCATTCTTTGGCATTACCTTCCTTTGGGATTGGAATGAAGGCTGACTTTTCCAGTCCTGTGGCCACTGCTGAGTTTTCCAAAATTGCTGATATATTAAGTGCAGTGCTTTCACAACATCATCGTTTAAGATTTGAAATAGCTCAACTGCAATTCCATCACCTCCACTAGTTTTTTTCATAGTGATATTTCCTAAGGCCCCCTTGACTTCACATTCCATGATGTTTGCCTGTCGGTGAGTGATCACACCATAATGGTTATCTGAGTCATGAAGATCTTTTTTGTATAGTTCTTCTGTGTATTCTTGCCACCTCTTCTTAATATCTTCTGCTTCTTCTTGGTCCATACCATTTCTGTCCTTTATTGTGCCCATCTTTGCATTAAATGTTCCCTTTGTATCTCTAATTTTCTTGAAGAGATCTCTAGTCTTTCCCATTTTAGTGCTTTCCTCTATTCTTTGCACTGATCACTGAGGAAGACTGTCTTATCTCTCCTTGCTATTCTTTGGAAATCTGCATTCATATGGTTATGTCTTTCCTTTTCTCCTTTGCCTTTCAAGTCTTTTCTTTTCTATTACAAATAGGAGGCTATTTGTATGGTCTCGTCAGACAACCATTTTGCCTTTTGCATTTCTCTTTCTTGGGGATGGTCTTGATCACTGCCTCTTGTACAATGTCACGAACCTCCATCCATAGTTCTTCAGGAACTCTATCAGATCTAATCCCTTGAATCTATTTCTCATTCCAATGTATAATCATTAGAGATTTGATTTAGGTCATATCTGAATGGTTTTCCATTCAGTGGTTTTCCCTACTTTTTTCAATTTAAGTCTGAATTTGGCAATGAAGTGTTCATAGTCTGAGCCACAATCAGCTCCCAGGTGTTTTTGCTGATTGTATAGAGCTCTCCATCTTTGGCTGCAAAGAAATAATCAATCTGATTTTGGTATTGACCATCTTGTGATGTCCATGTGTAGAGTCTTCTCTTGTGTTGTTGGTAAAGGGTGTTTGCTATGACCAGTGTGTTCGCTAGGCAAAGCTCTGTTAGCCTTTGACCTGCTTCTTTTTGTACTCCAAGGCCAAATTTTCTTGTTACTCCAGGTATCTCTTGATTTCCTACTTTTGCATTCCAGTCACCTATAATAAAAAGGATATCTTTTTTCGGTGTTACTTCTAGAAGGTCTTGTAGGTCTTCAAAGAACCATTCAGCTTAAGGTTTTTCAGCATTACTGGTTGAGGCATAGACTTGGTTTACTGTGATATTCGGTAGTTTGCCTTGGAAACGAACAGAGATCATTCTTTCATTTTTGTGATTGCATCCAAATACTGCATTTTGGACTCTTTTGTTGACTATGATGGCTACTCCATTTCTTCTAAGGGATTCTTCCCCATGGTAGTAGATATAATGGTCATCTGAGTTAAATTCACCCATTCCAATACATTTTAGTTTACTGATTCCTAAAATGTTAGTGTTCACTCTTGCCGTCTCCTGTTTGACACTTCCAATTTACCGTGATTCATGGACCTAACATTCCAGGTTCCTATGCAGTATTGGTCTTTACAGCATCAGACTTTACTTCCATCACCAGGCACATTCACAACTCGGTATTGTTTTTGTGTTGGCTCTGTCTCTTCATTCTTTCTGGGATTATTTCTTCACTGATCTCCAGTAGCATATTGGGCACCTACTGACCTGGGGAGTTCATGTTTCAGTGTCCTATCTTTTTGCCCTTTCATACTGTTCATGGGGTTCTCAAGGCAAGAATACTGAAGTGGTTTGCCATTCCCTTCTCCAGTGGACCATGTTTTGTCGGAACTCTCCGCCTGGTCACATCTGTCTTGGGTGGCCCTACATGGCATGGTTCAAAGTTTCATTGAGTTAGACAAAGCTGTGGTCCACAGGATCAGATTGATTAGTTTTCTGTGATTGTGCTTTTCATTCTGTCTACCCTCTGATGGAGAAAGGTAAAAGGCTTATGGAATCTTCCTGATGAGAGAGACTGACTGAGGGGGAAACTGGGTCTTGTTCTGATGGGCGGGACCATGCTCAGTAAATCTTTAATCCAATTTTCTGTTGATGGGTGGGGCTGTGTTCCCCCACCCGCAGTTGTTCAACCTGAGGCCAAACTATGGTGGAGGTAATGAAGATAATGGCCACTTCCTTCAAAATGTCCCGGGCACCCACTGCTGCACTCAGTGACCCCAACCCTGTAGCTGGCCACCGCCAACTCATGCCTCCACCCGACACTCCTGGACACTCAGGCAAGTTGGGTCTGTCTCTTGTGGGGTCACTGCTCCTTTCTCCTTGGTCCTGGTGTGCACAAGGTTTTGTTTGTGCCCTCCAAGAGTCTGTTTCCCCAGTCCTATGTAAGTTCTGGTGGGTCTATTGTAGGGTTAATGGCGACCTCCTTCAAGAGGGCTTATGCCATACCCACGTCTACTGCATCCAGAGCCCCTGCTCCTGCAGTAGGCTACTGCTGACCCATACCTCTGCAGGTGACACTCAAACACAGTTCTGGCTCAGTCTCTGTGGCGTCTTTGGGTCCTGGTACACGCAAGGTTTGCCTGAGCCCTCTGAGCGTCTCTGGCAGGTATGGGGTTTGATTCCAAACATGATTTTGCCCCTCCTACCATCTTGCTGTGGCTTCTCCTTTGCCCTTGGATGTGGGGTATCTGTTTTTGGTGAGATCCAACATTCTCCTGTCAATGGTTGTTCATCAGTGAGTTGTAATTTTGGAGTTCTCACAGGAGAAGATGAGCGCACATCCTTCTACTCTGCCATCTAGGATGATAATACATTTTGTACCAGGCACAATATGTTATCAAATATTGACTTCTTTTGTTATTCATGCATCTCCATTTTCAGCTCTCAAAAGTCTATCACCGTTCATATTTCAGTATGAAGCCCATTGAGGTCTTGCATGGTTAGGAAGCAGTGAAAAAAGCCCTAATTGATCTGGGAGAGGAGTTTTCTGGAAGAGACATTTTGCCTTTGGCTAAAAGATCTAATGAAGGGCTTAGTAGATGTTCATGTGTGTGTGTTCAGCATTGGTTCACCCACGGCTGGCTGTGGAGAGGATGGAAGAGAGGAATTTGAAGAACCCCCAAACATACTTCGTTTCATCTCTAAGGCTGCCATGTGTGACACAGTCTCCCTCCTAGCTTCTGTTTCCTCTCCTGGTAGGAATCATTTTCAGCAATGGGAAGATATGGAAAGAGACTTGGCATTTCTCCCTCCTGACCCTGTGGAACTTGGGGATGGGGAAGAGGAGTCTTGGGGATCAAGTTCAAGAGGAAGCTGGTTGCTTTGTGGAGGAGTTGAGAAAAACCAATGGTGGGTGATGCTATACTCTAACTCTGACCTTAACAGACTACTCACTTCTCCAGTGATGCCCTTGGAAACATTATAGGAATGGTCATATCTTTGCCATGAATAGTTGTTGTCAACCCTCAGATGGAGGGAATAGGGTGTGAAGCAAAGAACCAAGGGGGCTTTTGTGTATCTATGCTTATTGTATGTATAGTCCCAAGATTGCACATACTGTGTTGTTATAAAAGGTCATTTATTCATAGTCTCTCCTGGGCTTTATTTTAATAAAATCAGAAATCACTAAAAAATAGTTTTGAGTCATTTCCTGAACAGTGGTTTTCCTATCTCACAAATATATGGTCTATTCCAGAGCATTTCACCTGGGAATACTTGTTAAGTGGACAGGGTGGGAATGACCTCCTCATATCCTTATGGAGCATGAAACAAATGTCATATGCATTCACTTAATTGAACTAAATTTATATGTTCAGCCTCACAGAGAAATTTACTTCCAGGACCCAGGCCTACAGTTCTGGCCTATAGTTCTGCCATCTATGATTTCAGTCCATTAGGAATATCTTCATGCAGTTCTCCTTAATCATGAGTTCTCTGTTAAGGCAGCACTATTTAAAAATACCAGCATTAATTATGTCTTGTTATGCAATACTCACTATATTTATATTTTAAAAATATATGCTATGTCATAATTCAGCAAAATACACAAAAACCAAGTTATTAATATTAAATGTTTTATTTAACTAGATTTCAACCTAATCAATACATTTTTATCCTGTCTTCTCCAAGTGAAATTTGACACTATTTTCAGTTTGATAAAATTTGCTTCATCTTTATTGGATTTTGATACAAATTTCTGGTAATTATTCACCTCCCACTACCGGGCATATAATATTCATTGCAATGACTCTGATAGGAGTTGCTAAATACACATGCTCCTTTTGTTCCATGCCCTACCATTTCTTTGCAACATTTAGAAATTTTTGTACTAAAACACAAACAAACACACAAACAAACAACACATGTTATCTAGCCTCTTAACATGCTGTTAAGTGTACATGATACTATTCTTAACTATAATCATGCTCTTGTACAGCAGGCCTTTAGACTGTCATCCCTGTATGGCTGATACTCTCTACTCATTGAACTCTCCATTTCCTCTCCCTAAAGCCCTGCTAATCAGCATTCTACTTTCTGTTTCTATGAATTTGGCTTACTTTGGCTACTTCATGTAAGTGGAATCATACAACATTGGTCCATTTGTGATCTACTTTTTTCACTTAGCAAAATGTGCTTATGGATCATCCATATTGCAGCATGTGACAAGATTTCTTTTATGTTTATGGCTGAATAATATTTCAGTGTTTGTATTTACACATTTTTAAATTCAGTAATTATTGCGAGATCTTTAGGTTTTTTCCACATCTTGGCTATTGTGAACAAGGAAATGCAAATATCTTTGAGATCCCAAATCAGTTATTTTGGATAAAAACTCAGAGGTGGGATTTCTGGGTTATACAGTAATTTTACTTTTAATTTTTTGAAGAACCTCCATAATCAAAATATGAATGCAAGGGCTGGTCCAACCACAGCATTGGTTATTGATAAGCTGAGGCCAGCACAGAACTTATTAGTGACGTTGAGCATCTTTTCAGATACCTATTAACCAGTCTTCCTTATTTTTTTTAATGAACACAAATTAAAGATACTATTTATTTCATTAATGAGGAAATCAGTTATAATCAGTTGTAACAAGGTGTTCCAAGCAGTTCAAAGAACGTAGATGGAAAACTTCAAATTTATTTAGTATAAAAGAATGTTGAAGTGAATGTGCAAATGAAGGCAAATTAACTAGGCAAGTCATTGAATCTGAAAGAACAGAGTTTATATGTCTATAGACAAGAATTACTTTGCATCACTATCTATTATTGTAAATTCAGAAAGTTGCACAATAGCTCCCATAAAATCACAAAAAGATGAACTATAGACAATGAATAGTTTTCTGCTGAACTATACATTGTTCCTACACTGTAGCTGTAACTACACGTACATATCCAGTTTTTAAAAAATCAACTTCCTGAATGAGTGTGGTCTGCATTCAATATTTTCTCCCAATTATATTGAGATATAATTGATATTGTGTAACTTTATGGTATGCAATATATCTATTTTATATACTCATATATGCAGATTACCACCTCCATTTAGCCTTGTTTAATACCTCCACCATCTCTTAATTACCCTTTCTTTAGAAAACATAAAATCTAATTTCTTGGCAACTTTCAGTAATGATTATGTTAACTCTAATCATAATGCTGTGCATTAGATCCCCAAGCTTGATTCATTTTCTAACTGGGAGTTTGTTCTCTTTAACCAACATCTCATCATTTCCCTGACCTTCTAGCCCCTGGTAACCACCCTTCTACTTTCTATAAGTTAGTTTTTCTTTTGTTTTTTGTTGTTGTTGCTGTTGTTTTTAGATTCCACATATATATTATATCCTGTAGTATTTGTCGTGCCTCTTTGTCTTATTTCACTCAGCATAATGTTCTCAAGATCCATTCGTGTTGTGACAAATGCAAGGATTTCCTTCCTCTCATGGTTGAATAGTATTCCATTGCATCTATGGATGTATATACAGTTGACATTTGAACAACATGTATTTGAACTCGTGGGTCCACTTATATGTGACTATTTTTCAATAAGTACTTGCTATAGTACTACATGACTCATGCTTGGTTGGATCCTGGAACGTGTAACTGCAGATATGGTGGTCCAACTGTAAAGTTATACATGGACTTATTGACTGTATGGAGGGTCAGTGCCTCATCCCCATGTTGTTTAAGGGTCAACTCCCTTTGTGTGTATGTATGTATGTGTATGTGTATGTATGTGTATATATATATATATACATATATATATATATATATATATATATATATATTTCTTTATCCATTAGACAGTTGATGGACACTTAGTTTCCATATGTTGGGTACTGTGAATATGTATCAGTTTACATTCACTCCAACAGTGCATAAGTGTTCCATTTTCTCCACATTGTAGACAACCCTTATCTCTTGACTTTCTGGTGGTAGCCATTCTATCAATGGCTTCCCTACTAGCTCAAATGGTAAAAAATCTGCCTGCAATGCAGGAGACCTGTGTTAGAAGCCTGGGTCAGGAAGAGGCCCGGGAGAAGGGAATAGAAACCCACTCCACTATTCTTGCCTGGAGAATTCCATGGACAGATGATCCTGGCAATCCACAGTCCATGGGGGTCGCAAAGAGCCAAACACTTCTGAGCAACTAACACTTTCATCCTATCAATAACATGCAATTTGTGATTTTGATCTGCATTTTCCTGACAACTGGTAATATTGAGAACTTTTATATGCACTTGTTGGCCATCTGAGTGTCTTTTTGGGAAAATGTCTATTCAGTTCCTCTGACCATTTTCAATCAGGTTGTTGTTCTTTTTACTGGGTTGTATGAGTTCTCTACATAGTTTGGCTATTAACCTTTTATAAGATGTATGGTTTGCAAATATTTTCTCACATTTTATAGGTTGCCTTAAATATTTAATTTGTTGTTGAGTAAGGCCTTTTTCTTTGATGTAGTCCTTTTTGTTATATATTTTATTACTTATTTAAATGTACTGGATGTGTATTCAAATGCTGCTGCTGCATTTTTATTTTATTTATTTATTTACTTTTTAATTAATTAATTTTTTTAAATTTACAATATTGTATTGGTTTTGCCATACATTGACTTGAATCTACCATGGGTGTACATGTGTTCCCCATCCTGAAGCCCCCTCCCACCTCCCTCCCCATCCCATCCCTCTGGATCACCACAGTGCACCAGCCCTGAGCACCCTGTGTTATGCATCAAACCTGGACTGGCAATCCATTTCACATATGATAGTTTACATGTTTCAATGCCATTCTCACAAATCATCCCTCTCTCATCCTCTCCCACAGAGTCCAAAAGACTGTTCAATACATCTGTGTCTCTTTTGATGTCTCGCATACAGGGTTATCATTACCATCTTTCTAAATTCCATATATATGCATTAGTATACTGTACTGGTGTTTTTCTTTCTGGCTTACTTCACTCTGTACAATGGGCTCCAGTTTCATCCATCTCATTAGGACTGATTCAAATGTATTCTTTTTAATGGCTGAGTAATACTCCATGGTCTATATGTACCACCGCTTTCTTATCCATTCGTCTGCTGATGGACATCTAGGTTGCTTCCATGTCCTGGCTATGATAAACAGTGCCACGATGAACATTGGGGTGCATATGTCTCTTTCAATTCTGGTTTCCTCGGTGTGTATGCCCAGGAGTGGGATTGCTGGGTCATATGGCAGTTCTGGTTCCAGTTTTTTTAAGGAATCTCCACACTGTTCTCCATAGTGGCTGTACTACTTTGCATTCCCACCAACAGTGTAAGAGGGTTCCCTTTTCTGCACACCCTCTCCAGCATTTATTGCTTGTAGACATTTTGGTAGCAGCCATTCTGACTGGTGTGACATGGTACCGCATTGTGGTTTTTATTTGCATTTCTCTGATAATGTGTGATGTTGAACATCTTTTCATGTATTTGTTAGCCATCTGTATGTCTTCTTTGGAGAAATGTCTGTTTAGTTCTTTGGCCCACTTTTTGATTGGGTCATTTATTTTTCTGGAATTGAGCTGCAGGAGTTGCTTATATATTTTTGAGATTAATCCCTTCTCCATTGCTTTGTTTGCTATTATTTTCTCCCATTCTGAAGGTTGTCTTTTCACCTTGCTTATAGTTTCCTTCATTGTGCAGAAGCTTTTGATTTTACTTAGGACCCATTTGTTTATTTTTTCTTTTATTTCCAATATTCTGGGAGGTGGGTCATAGAGGATCCTGCTGTGGTTTATGTCAGAGAGTGTTTTGCCTATGTTCTCCTCTAGGAGTTTAATAGGTTCTGGTCTTACATTTAGATCTTAAATCCATTTTGAGTTTATTTTTGTGTATGGTGTTTAAAAGTGTTCTAGTTTCATTCTTTTACAAGTGGATGTCCAGTTGTCCCAGCACCACTTGTTAAAGAGATTGTCTTTTCTCCATTGTATATTCTTGCCTCCTTTGTCAAAGATAAGGTGTCCATAGGTTCGTGGATTTATCTCTGGGCTTTCTATTTTGTTCCATTGATCTATATTTCTGTCTTTGTGCCAGTACCATACTGTCTTGATGACTGTGGCTTTGTAGTAGAGTCTGAAGTCAGGCAGGTTGATTCCTCCAGTTCCATTCTTCTTTCTCAAGATTGCTTTGACTATTCGAGGCTTTTTGCATTTCCATACAAATTATGAAATCATTTGTTCTAGTTCTGTGAAAAATACCATTGGTAGCTTGATAGGGATTGCATTGAATCTATAGATTGCTTTGGGTAATATACTCATTTTCACTCTATTGATTCTTCATATCCATGAACACAGTATATTTCTCCATCTATTTGTGTCGTCTTTGATTTCTTTCACCAGTGTTTTATAGTTTTCTATGTATAGGTCTTTTGTTTCTTTAGGTAGATATACTCCTAAGTATTTTATTCTTTTCACTGCAATGGTGAATGGTATTGTTTCTTTAATTTCTCTTTCTGTTTTCTCATTGTTAGTGTATAGGAATGCAAGGGATTTCTGTGTGCTGATTTTATATCCTGCAACTTTACTATATTCATTGATTAGCTCTAGTAATTTTCTGGTGGAGTCTTCAGGGTTTTCTATGCAGAGGATCACATAATCTGCAAACAGTGAGAGATATACTTCTTCTTTTCCAATCTGGATGCCTTTTATTTCTTTTTCTGCTCTGATTGCTGTAGTCAAGACTTCCAAAACTATGTTGAATAGTAGTGGTGAGAGTGGGCACCCTTGTATTGTTCCTGGCTTTAGGGGAAATGCTTTCAATTTTTCACCATTGAGGATAATGTTTGCTGAGGGTTTGTCATATATAACTTTTACTATGTTCCTTCTATTCCTGTTTTTTGGAAGGCTTTTTTAAAATTATTATTATAAATGGATGTTGAATTTTTTCAAAGGCTTTCTCTGTATCTATTGAGATAATCATGTGGTTTGTATTTTTCAATTTGTTAAAGTAGTGTATCACATTGATTGTTTTGCAGATATTGAAGAATCCTTGCATCCCTGGGACAAAGCCCACTTGGTCATGATATATGATCTTTTTAATATGTTGTTGGATTCTGTTTGCTAGAATTCTGTTAAGGATTTTTGCATCTATGTTCATCAGTGATATTGGCCTGTAGTTTGCTTTTTTTTGTGGCATCTTTGTCTGGTTTTGGTATTAGGGTGATGGTGGCCTCATAGAATGAGTTTGGAAGTTTACCTTCCTCTGCAATTTTCTGGAAGAGTTTGAATTAGGATAGGTGTTCGCTCTTCTCTAAATTTTTGGTAGAATTCAGCTGTGAAGCCATCTGGCCCTGGGCTTTTGTTTGTTGGAATACTTCTGATTACAGTTTCAATTTCCGTGCTTCCGTGATGGGTCTGTTAAGATCTTCTATTTCTTCCTGGTTCAGTTTTGGAAGGTTGTAGTTTTCTAAGAATTTGTCCATTTCTTCCAAATTGTCCATTTTATTTGCATATACTTGCTGATAATAGTCTTATGATCCTTTGTATTTCTGTGTTGTCTGTTGTGATCTCTCCATTTTTATTTCTAATTTTGTTGATTTGGCTCTTCTCCCTTTGTTTCTTGATGAGTCTGGCTAATGGTTTGTCAATTTTATTTATCTTCTCAAAGAACCAGCTTTTGGCTTTGTTGATTTTTGCTATGGTCTGTTTTGTTTCTTTTGCACTTATTTCTGCCCTAATTTTTAAGATTTCTTTCCTTCTACTAACCCTGGGGTTCTTCATTTCTTCCTTTTCTAGTTCCTTTAGGTGTAGAGTTAGGTTATTTATTTGACTTTTTTCTTATTTCTTGAGGTAAGCCTGTATTGCTATGAACCTTCCCCTTATCACTGCTCTTATAGTGTCCCGTAGGTTTTGGGTTGTTGTATTTTCATTTTTATTTGTTTCTATGCCTATTTTGATTTCTTTTTTGATTTCTTCTGTGATTTTTTTGTTATTCAGCAGCATATTGTTCAGCCTCCATATGTTGGGATTTTTAATAGTTTTTCTCCTGCAATTGGCATCTAATCTTACTGCATTGTCGTCAGAAAAGATGCTTGGAATGATTTCAATTTTTTAAAATTTACCAAGGCTATATTTATGGCCCAGGATGTGATCTATCCTGGAGAAGGTTCCATGTGTGCTTGAGAAAAAGGTGAAATTCATTGTTTTGAGGTGAAATGTCCTATAGATATCAATTAGGTCTAACTGGTCTATTGTATCATTTAAAGTTTGTGTTTCCTTCTTAGTTTTCTGTTTAGTTGATCTATCCATAGGTGTGAGTGGGGTATGAAAGTCTCCCACTATTATTGTGTTATTATTAATTTCCCTTTTCATACTTGTTAGCATTTGTCTTAAACACTGCAGTGCTCCTATGTTGGGTGCATATATATTTATAATTGTTCTATCTTCTTCTTGGATTGATCCTTTGATCATTATGTAGTGTCCTTCTTTGTCTCTTTTCACAGCCTTTGTTTTAAAGTCTATTTTATCTGATATGTGTATTGCTACTCCTGCTTTCTTTTGGTCTCTTTTTGCATGGAATATCTTTTTCCAGCCCTTCACTTTTAGTCTGTATGTGTTCCTTGTTTTGAGGTGGATCTTTTGTAGACAACATATATAGGGGTCTTGTTTTTGTATCCATTCAGCCAGTCTTTGTCTTTTGGCTGGGGCATTCAACCCATTTACATTTAAGGTAATTATTGATATGTATGATCCCATTTCATTTACTTTATTGTTTTGGGTTCGAGTTTATACACCCTTTCTGTGTTTCCTTTCTAGAGAAGATCCTTTAGCATTTGTTGGAGAGCTGGTTTGGTTGTGCTGAATTCTCTCAGCTTTTGCTTGTCTGTAAAGTTTTTGATTTCTCCTTCATATTTGAATGAGATCCTTGCTGGGTACAGTAATCTGGGCTATCGGTTATTTTCTTTCAGCTCTTTATCTATGTCCTGCCTTTCCCTTCTGGCCTAAAGAGTTTCTGTTGAAAGATCAGCTGTTATCCTTATAATAATCCCCTTGTGTGTTATTTGTTGTTTTTCCCTTGCCGCTTTTAATATTTGTTCTTTGTGTTTGATCTTTGTTAATTTGATTAATATGTGTCTTGGGGTGTTTTGCCTTGAGTTTATCCTGTTTGAGACTCTCTGGGTTTCTTGGACTTGGGTGATTATTTCCTTTCCCATTTTAGGGAAATTTTCAACTATTATCTCCTCAAGTATTTTCTCATGGTCTTTCTTTTTGTCTTCTTCTTCTGGGACTCCTATGATTCGAATGTTTGGGCATTTGACATTGTCCCAGAGGTCTCTGAGGTTGTCCTCATTTCTTTTCATTCTTTTTTCTTTTTTCCTCTCTGTTTCCTTTATCTACTATTATCTACTACTTGACTTATCCTATCTTCTGCCTCCATTATTCTACTGTTGGTTCCCTCCAGAATGGTTTTCATCTCATTTATTGCATTATTCATTATATATTGACTCTTTTTTATTTCTTCTAGGTCCTTGTTAAACCTTTCTTGCATCATCTCAATCCTTGTCTCCAGGCTATTTATCTGTAATTCCAATTTGTTTTCAAGATTTTCGATCATTTTCACTATCACTATTTGGAATTCTTCATCAGGTAGATTCCCTATCTCTTCCTATTTTGTTTGATTTGGTGGGCATTTATCCTGTTCCTTTACCTGCTGGGTATATCTCTGCCTTTTCATCTTGTTTATATTGCTGTGTTTGGGATGACCTTTCTGTATTCTGGCAGTTTGTTGTTCCTCTTTACTGTGGAGGTTCCTCGTTGTGGGTGGGGTTGGATGGGTGGCTTGTCAAGGTTTCCTGGTTAGGGAAGCTTGTGTTGCTGTTCTGGTGCATGAAACTGGATTTCTTCTCTCTGGAGTGCAATGAAATGTCCAGGAATGAGTTTTGAGATGTCAGTGGAGTTGGTGTGACTTTGGGCAACCTGTATATTGAAGCTCAGGGCCATGTTCCTTTGTTGGTGGAGAGTTTGCATGGTATGTCTTGCTCTGGAAATTGTTGGCCCTTGGGTGGTGCTTGGTTTCATTGTAGGTATGGAGGCATTTGATGAGCTCCTATCAATTACTATTCCCTGGATTCAAGAGTTCTCTGGTGTTCTCAGGATTTGGGCTTAGGCCTCCTGCCTCTGGTTTTTAGCCTTATTCTTACAGTAGCCTCAAGACTTCTCCATCTATACAGCACTGATGATAAAACATCTAGGTTAATGATGAAAAGTTTCTCCACAGTGAGCGACATCCAGAGAGGTACACAGATTAACAAGGAGAAGAGAAGGGGGAGGGGGGAGATAGAGGTGACCAGGAGGAGAAGAGGGGGAATCAAAAGGGGAGAGAGCAAACTAGCCAGTAATCACTTCCCTATGTGTTCTCCACAGTCTGGCTCCCTCAGAGATGTTCACGGAGTTTTACAGAGAAGAGAAGACAGAGGAAGGAGACAGAGGTGGCAAGGAGGATAAAAGGGGAAATATAAAGGAGAGAGGCAGATCCAGCCAGTAATCAGTTCCCTAAGTGTTCTTCACAGCCCAGAACACACAAAGAGATTCACAAAGTTACGCTGAGAAGAAAAGGGGTAGAGGGGAGATAGAGGTGTCCTGGTGGAGAAAAGGGGGAGTCAAAAGGGGAAGAGAACAATCAGGCCAGTGATCTTGCTCCCAAGTAAAAATGGGTACTGACGATTGGGTTCTTAAAGGTACAAAGTTGATAACAAATACCAAAAGCAAAGATTAAAAATCTAGAGTAGAGGTTAGATTCTCAAAAATACAATATTAAACAACAACAACAAAAACAAAAACAAAGTCAGAAAAATTATAGAATATTTGTATGTGAAGTTTGCTTTAAAAATAGGGTCTTTTTTTGGCAAGGTAATAGTAGGTTATAAAAATGAAAAAATATGGAGTAATAAGGGACTTAAATTTTTTTTTATATATTTAAAAGATGATAATAGTAAAATTATATCTAGGACTTTCTCTGGATCTGTTGCAGACCGTTGGGGTCAGTTCATTTTCAGATAGTTCCTTGTTCCGGCTTGTACTTCTCTAGGTCTATAGGCCCCTTCCTATGTAGTTGGTGCTAATTACTAGGTTTTAATTTATTGCACCTGTCACTTCCACAGCAGTTCCCTCTGTTTATTTTAGCTTCTTCTGTTTGCTGGTCTCTTCAGTGTCTAATTTCCACTCTGACACAATGGGGGCGGTGGCGGTCACTTTTTTAGGCTCACTTGTTCAGTCGTGTTGTGGGGAGGGAGGAACACTGCAAACAAACATCATTGGCATATGCTCACAGTGTCTCAACTGCACTGGGTTTGCCCCCGCTCACGGCATGTGTGCTTTCCCAGTCTACACTGCTCAGGCTCTAGGTTGGTCTGCCAGGAACTGTCTGATGCGGGCTCTGGTTTGCATGCACTCCCCAGGTCTAAGCCACTCAGGTTCAGGTTCTCGGGTACTCCACAAAGGCGCAGACTTGGTTAGGGCTGCGTTTTGTGCCCGTCCCAGGTCCGAGGAACTCAGGTGACCAGGTGCTTGGCGAGCACAGTCTCTGCGACTTATCACCTCCCTGTCCCAGCCACTCAGTTTTCTGGGTATACAACGGGCACGCCTTCTCAGGTGTGCCATGTGTCTCTTCTCGGGAGCTGAATTCTGGCTGCGACCCTCCTGGTGGATGTCGACCACCCAGAATCCCAAGAAGTCTTGGTTAGCAACAATGTCTGCTTGCAGTTTGGTATACGATGCCTCTTTCATGCCTGTGATTGCCCCCTTCTGGCTCTGGCTGCCCTCGCCTGCCTGTCTCCAGCGGGGGATGGGCCAGTCCACAGCCGGCTAGCTCTGCTCAGTCCTTTGTTCTGTTAGCGGGCCTGGCAGTGTCTTAGGTTAGAGCTTTTTGCAGGATAGATATCCCACAGTCTGGGTTGCTATCTCAAGCTAGTTCCCTCAGATTGCCCTCGGGGTATTCAGCCAAGTCCTTACCCAAATCACTGCAGCCTGCACCTCCCTGTCCAGCCCCTGCTTGCTAGTGCGGTTTGCGAGCATCTGGGCTGCTGCTCTGCTGGGAGTTGCTGTTAGGCATGTAATCTGTGGGTTTTAATTATTTACTTATTTTTCCTCCAGGTTAGGTTGCCCTCTGAGATTCCAAGACTCGCTACAGACCCACCAGAGAGAGTGTTTCCTCGTGTTTGGAAACCTCTCTTTTTTAAGTCTCCCTTCCCAGGATGGATCTCCATCCCTACCTCTTTTGTCTCTCTTTTTTTCTTTAATATTTTGTCCTACCTCCTTTCGAAGACAATGGGCTGCCTTTCTGGTTGCCTGATGTCCTCTGCCAGCATTCGGAAGTTGTTTTGTGGAATTTGCTCAGCGTTCAAATGTTCTTTCCATGAATTTGTGGGGGAGAAAGTGGTCTCCCCAGTCCTATTCCTTGCCATCTTAGGACCACCCCCTGATGTATTCCTATTTCTTTATTTTTACTTTTATTACTTGTGCCTTTAGTGTCACACTGAAAATGTCATTGATTTCATTCATTCATTCAAGAAATATCTAGTAACTACTACATGACATTCAGATAAGAGGAATAAAGAGGGAATTAAAAAAAAAAAAAAAAACTCGTTTCTTAGACCAATGTAAAGGAGTATTTTCTCAAAGTTTTATTCTAGCAGTTTTATGGTTTTAAGTCTTACACTGAAGTCTTTAATCGACTTAAAGTTAACTTTTGTGAGTGGTAAAGATAGGGGCCCTCTTTCATTCTTTTGCTTGTGAATTTGTAGTTTTCCTAACACTATTTATTGAAGAAACTATCCTTCTCCATTGAGTATTCTTCAGTTCAGTTCAGTTCAGTCGCTCAGTCGTGTCCGACTCTTTGCGACCCCATGAATCACAGCACACCAGGCCTCCCTGTCCATCACTAACTCCTGGAGTCTACTCAAACTCATGCCCATCGAGTCAGGGCCACATTCCTTTGTTACCATCTCATCCTCTGTCATTCTCTTCTCCTCCTGCCCCCAATCCCTCCCAACATCAGGGTCTTTTCCAATGAGTCAACTCTTCGCATGAGGGGGCCAAAGTACTGGAGTTTCAGTTTCAGCATCATCCCATTCAATGAACACCCAGGACTGATCTCCTTTAGGATGGACTGGTTGGATCTCCTTGCAGTCCAAGGGACTCTCAAGAGTCTTGTCCAACACCACAGTTCAAAGGCATCAATTTTTCGGCGCTCAGATTTCTTCACAGTGAAAGTGAAAGAGGAGAGTGAAAAAGTTGGCTTAAAGCTTAACATTCAGAAAACTAAGATCGTGGCATCTGGTCCCATCACCTCATGGGAAATAGATGGGGAGACAGTGGAAATGGTGTCAGACTTTATTTTGAGGGGGGCTCCAAAATCACTGCAGATGGTGATTGCAGCCATGAATTGAAAAGACGCTTACTCCTTGGAAGGAAAGTTATGACCAACCTAGATAGCATATTAAAAAGCAGAGACATTACTTTGCCAACAAAGGTCCGTCTGATCAAGGCTATGGTTTTTCCAGTGGTCCTGTATGGATGTGAGAGTTGGACTGTGAAGAAAGCTGAGTGCCAAAAAATTGATGCTTTTTAACTGAGTATTCTTGGCTCCCTGTCAAATATTAGTTGATAATATATGTATGGGTTTATTTCTGGGCTCTGAATTCTGTTGCATTGGTTTGTGTGTTTGTTTTTATGCCAGTACAATATTCAGCTTTGTGATATGATTTGAAATCAGAAATTTTAATGTGTTCAGCATTTTTCATTCCTCTTGAAACTTCTTTGGGTATTTGGGGTCTTTTTGTAATTACATGTGGATTTTTAGAATTATTTTTTGTATTTCTGTGAGAAATGCCATTAGAATTTGATAAAATTTGGTAGAATTACAATGAATCTACAGACTCCTTTCGATATTATGGATATAATAATAGTATTAATACTTCTGATTCATGGACACTAAATAGCTTTTCATTTATTCATGCCTTATTTAATTATTTTCATCAGTGTTTTTGAGAGATCAGCATACAACACTTTTATTTCATTGGTTAAATTTATTCCTAAGTATTTTATCATTTTATTGTGAGAAAAATGGGATTATTTTATTTCTTTTTCAGAGAGTTTGTTTTTAATGTACAGAAATGCAAATATTTTCTATGTTGACTTCATATCCTGCAACTTTACTGAATTCACTGAATACTTCTAACAGTTTTTAATAGGGTCTTTAGGGTTTTCCATATATAAGATCATAGCATGTGCAAGCAGACTTTTTTACTTCTTCCTTTTCCTTTGTGTGTGCATGAGTGCTCAGTCATGTCTAACTCTACAACCCTAGTATCTGTAGCCCATCAATCTTTTCTGTCCATGTTATTTTCCAAGCAAGAATACTGGAGTGCTTGCCACTGAGAGACTGCTGGGGCTAGGATTCCAGTACTATATTGAATAGGAGAGGTAAGAGTGGACATTCTTATTGTTCTTGATCCTAGAGGGAAAGCTTTCAATCTGTCACTTTTGAGTACAATGTTAACTGTGGGGTTGTCATAAGTCACTTTACTATATTGAGTAAAGTAATATAGAAGTGTTTTTATCCTGAATTTTTGTAGTTGTTCAGTTGCTCATTCATGTCCAACTCTTTGCAACCCCATGGACTGCACCATGACAGGTTTCCCTGTCCTTCACTATCTCCCAGAATCTGCTCAAACTCATGTCCATTGAGTCAATGATGCCATCCAACAATCTTATCCTCTGTTGTCCCCCTCTCCTCCTGCCCTCAATCCTTACCAGCATCAGGGTCTTTTCCAGTGAGTCAGCTCTTCACATTACATGGCCCAAGTATAGGAGCTTCAGCTTCAGCATCAGTTCTTCCAATCAATATTCAAGATTGATTTTCTCTAGGATCAACTGGTTTGATCTCCTTGCTGTCCAAGGGACTCTCAAGAGTCTTCCAGCACCACAGTTCGAAAGCATCAATTTTTCAGTGCTAGGCCTTCTTTATGGTTCAACTCTCACATCTGGACGTGACTACTTTCAAAACCATAGCTTTGACTATATGGACCTTGGTGGGCAAAGTGATGTCTCCTGTTTTTAACATGCCTTCTAGGTTGATTATAGCTTTTCTTCCAAGGAGCAAGAGTCTTTTAATTTCATGGCTGCAGTCACCATCCACAGTTATTTGACACCCCAAGAAAATAAAGTCTGTCACTGTTTCCATTTTTTCCTCATCTATTTGACATGAAGTGATGGGACTGGATACCATGATCTTAGTTTTTTTAATTTTGAGTTTTAAGCAGCTTTTTCACTCTCCTGTTTGTTTCACCTTCATCAAGACGAACCTCTTCACTCTCTGCCATAAGGGTGGTGTCATCTGCGTACCTGAGGTTGTTGATATTTCTGCCAGCGATCTTGATTCCAGCTCATGATTCATCCAGCCCAACATTTCACATGATGTACTTGGCGTATAAGTTAAATAAGCAGCCTCAACCTACTCCTTTCCCCGTTTTGAACCAGTCCATTGTTCCACATCTCGTTCTGTTGCTTATTAACCTGCATACAAGTTTTGCAAGGGGCAGCATAGGTGGTCTGGTATTCCCATCTCTTTAAGAATTCTCAAGTTTGTTGTGATCCACACAGTCAGATTTTCATGTGGTCAATGAAGCAGAAGTAAGTGTTTTTCTGGAATCATCTTGCTTTTGCTATGATTCAATGGATGTTGGCAATTTGACCTCTGGTTTCTATGCCTTTTCTAAACCCAACTTGTACCTCTGGAAGTTCTTGGTTCAGTGCTGTTGAGACCTATCTTGAAGAATTTTTAGCATTACCTTGACAACACATGAAATTAGGGCAACTAATTAGGGCAATATTCTTTGGCATTGCCCTTCTTTGGGACTAGAATGAAAACTGACCTTTTCCCGTCCTGTGACCACTGCTGAGTTTTCCAAATTTGCTGGCATATTGAGTGCAGCATTTTAACAGCATCAACCTTTAGCATTTGAAATAGCTCAGCTGGAATTCCATCACCTCCACTAGCTTTGTTAGTAGTAATGCTTCTTAAGACCCTCTTGATTTCACATTCCAGGATGTCTGACTCTAGGTGAGTGATCACACCATCATGGTTATCTGAGTCATTAAGAACTTTTTTGTACAGTTCTGTAGATTCTTGCCACCTCTTCTTAACCATTCTGCTTCTCTTAGGTCCTCACCATTTCTGTCTTTATTGTGCCCATCTTTGCATGAAATGTTTTGGTATCTCTAATTTTCTTGAAGAGATCTCTAATCTTTCCCATTAGATTGTTTTCCTCTACTTCTTTGTATTGTTCACTGAAGAAGGTTTTCTCATCTCTCCTTGCTATTCTTTGGAACTCTGCATTCAGTTGAATGAAATTTGATATTTGTCAAATACATTTTCTACACCTGTTGATATGATTAATTTTTGCTTTTCATTTTGATAACATGGTATATTGTATTTATTAATTTGCACATGTTCAAAAGAACTTTAGAAGGTGTGGCAATGTTTTTCTAATCCTTAAATGTTTGTAGAATTCACCAGTGAAACCATCTGATTCTGAGATTTTTTGTTGTTGGGTTTTGATTACTGATTTGACAACCTTATCATTTTTGGTTTGTCAAATTTTCTATCTACTCGTAATACAGTCCTAACTGGTTGTCTCTTTCTAGAAATATATCTGCTTCTTCCAGGCTATACAATTTGTTGACGTATAATTACTCAAAGTAATCTCTTCAACTTTTCTGTATTTCTGCAGCATCACAGAAATGATATCAGTATCCATTGTAATATCTCCTCTTCATTTCTGATTTTATTTATTTGAGTTTTCTCTTTTCTTCGTAGATAATCTAGGTAAAGGTTTGTTAACCTCTTTTAACTTCTATACTAGAAATAATGGTGGTTTATACACCACCTTCACATTAGTATGACATTCCTGATTAGTCTGTATATTTACATATATCAACAAGCTGTATGCTTTTCTGTTGCTGTTCAAAGTCATATTGTTTGAACTTTAAGGACATCTTTTAGCATTTCTTGTAAGACATGTCTAGTGGTGATAAACAGTTTCAGCTTTTGTTTATCCTTTTTTTTTTTTTTTTGAGAATTGCTTACCAGATATAGTATATTTGATTGGCAATTTTTTTCTTTCTTTTCTTTAAATTTATCATCCCACTCATTTCTGTCCTGAAAACATCTCTGCTTAGAAATCTGTTGTTATTGTATGATGCTTTTGTTGTAAGTGATGTCACTTTTTTCTTGCTGTTAACCATAATTCTCTCTTTATCTTTGACTTTTGACAATTTGATTTTCATATATCCCAATTTAGATTTCTTTTGTTCATAGTGAGAGTGTGTTGGTCTTCTAGAATCAGGGTATCAGTTTTCCCCTTGATATGGAAAGTTTTTGCCATTATATCTTCAAATAAGTTTCTGTCCTTCTCTCACTCTCTTTCCACACAATGAGCATATTGATAGAATTATTGGTGTCCCATAAGTCCTTTAGGCTTTCTTCACTTTTTTTTCATGTTTTTTCTTTAGTTCTTCTGATTGAATAACATCAGATGACCTGTATTTGAGTATATTTTTAGGTGAATTATTGTGTTCTTTAACCCAACAAATTTTAGCTACTGGTTCTTTTTATGTGTCCTACCTCTTTGTTAACATTTTTATTTTGTTCATGGATCATCTTAAGCTTATGGAGTATCTTTATCACATTTTAAAATTTTCTTTGTTGATATCAGTGACATTCTCCATTTCTTTAAGACCAATTTCTGTAGATTTACTTTCTGCCTTTATTTGAGCCGTGTTTCCTGCCTGTTTTTGTGTTTTATGACTTTGTGTTGGGGTTCAGGATTTTGAAAAAATTTCCAAAAAAAAAAGAAAAAATTTCCACCTCTTCCAGTCTTTATGGGCCAACTTAGTATAAAGCAAAACACCAGGAATCTTGGCCAGGGCCTCTGGAGGTCTCTGAAACATTTTTCTTCTGATGGATGTTACTTGTCTAGCCTTTCACAATTAAGGATGCTTATCAAATTAATTTCAGGTAATCTCTGTTCCCTTTGTTGTCTGTCTGCAGCACTGTGATTTCTCTAGTTCAACAGAAGCAAACGACTCAACTTTCCCTTATCTCAATGACATCTAAAGATTGCACGCTCCCCCTTAATGCCCTGAATTAGACATGACAGATACTATTCCTTTGGGTAGCCCTCCAAAAGATCAGAGCACCAGATGCAAGCTCTACTCCTCTCCCATACCCTTCAAACAAAAGCCTGAAGTGATTCACCTTCTCTAGATTGTACCAAGCCATACTGGTCCTAGCAAACCAGTGTCCTCACTTTCCTTTATTCTTAGTGCTCCCAGACATCCGTAGTGTGCTAGTTCTGAGAGCTTTCTAAGTGAGGTAAGAAAGAAAAGCATTTCTTCAAGTAGCCACTGAAAAGCTGGTACATTGGATGCATGATTCATCCTTCTCTTTCCTGCATGACTCTTCTTAGCTGTGTACTCGCATATGGTGCTGCAACTACTTAACTGGATTCTGAAAATATTAAAATGTTTTAGTTCATTCATCATTGCTAAATTAGTGTTTCTTTGGGAGAACAAGGGCTGGGACTTTCCATGTCACCATCTTCCTGATGTCGCTCTATCAGTAGTTTTGTTTTGTTTGTTTGTTTAAATATTTATTTGTTTGGCTGGGTTGGGTCTTAGTTGTGGCTTGAGGGATCTTTCATTGTGGTGCACAAATTCTCTAGTTGTGGCACACAGGTTTAGCTGCTCCACAGCATGTGGGATCTTAGTTCCTGATTGAGAGTGAACCCACATCCCCTGCATTGCAAAGTGGATTCTTAACCACTGGACCACTAGGGAAATCTCATATTTTTCATTCAAGTAATTCTTAATTACTTCTTCAGATGTGAATTTCTTTATCTCTCTCTGTATAATAAATTTTAATTGATCATTTGATTGCAGCAATTTTATTTTATAGATCTCCTACCAAAAAAGAAAATTTTTCCCCTATGTGATTTCTTTACTGGAAACATGATAATGAATTAAATGATAATTTTAAAATTTATTGAAACGTGCTGTTCTGTTGATGGCTACATAGAACAATATTCCAGGTGTTTGCATAGGGAAGTTTTGCCAAAAGAAATTAATTTTTGATTCTCAATGGAAAATAACTAACTTTTAATTCCTAAGGAGAGAATTTCTTAACATTGAAAGTAAAAAAAAAAAAAAATCATCAATTTACCTTTTTGTTTCATTTACCTGGGATGTATGGCCAAAATAAAAATTTTACATTTTATTCATATTTTATAAAGGAAAACCATCTTATAGAAATTGTTCATTTGTATTAGTTTTTCTTCTCATGCATCATGTTTACTTGCTGCTTTTAAAAATCTGTTCCTTCAGATACATGAATTCATCCACAGTCTCTCTCTGTTTAACTTCACTGTTGATTCTAAAGATGATTCCTTCAACTATTCATTATATAAAAAGCATTTTGCAGTCCCTAACTATTTTATTTCTTTCCTTATCAGTGCTTAATTTTCTACAGGCTTTGCAAACATAATGTTCAGCACTGATTAATTTAAGTTATTATTAATAATGACATAAAAATGGACTTTGAAACTGTTTTGCTTTTTTCCCTTCAACTTAACAGGCACCTTGGGTGAAAGGGATACAGGTAAAGGCAGTGGATAGAAATTAATTTTTTTTTTCCAAAAACTGTTATGAGCTAGCTAGGGTAAAGTGATCTACTCAGGTTAAGATAAAAGTTATGTGTTGATTTTAAGCATGTGGAATACTTTGTTCTTAAGGGAATTAGTAAATATTTAGTAAAATATTAGTAAAATATTGTTTTAAAGCTTCTAAAATTAGTTTTATCTCAAAGACAAAGTGTTTCATGTATATGTTTTAATGATGCATTTAAGTTGTTTATTATTCTTTAGGGTTTCCCTGTGATCCCACTTTCATCCTGGGCTGTACTCCCTGCAATGTGATCTGATCCATTATTTTCCAGAACCATTTTGATTATAAAGATCAGATTTTTCCAAATCTAATGGAAAGATTCAATGAAAACATCAGGATTCAGGGCTCTCCATGGGTTCAGATGAGCCCAGGGTCCTTTCTTCTTGAGAAATCATTTCTGCTCTTTCTCCATGAGGTCCAGATCTCTCTATACACCAAGCCGTGAGCTGTGAGGTGAATGTGTGAGCAGCACAGTCCTGCCCAGAACTTAGCATCATGAAGTGTTCATCTGGGGACCATGGCAGAGCCCGATATGATAGACAGGCAAATGCATGCCCAGAATTGTTGTTGTTGTTCCTTCACTAAGTCATGTCCAACTCTGCAAGCCCATGGACTGCAGCACACCTGGCTCCTCTGTCCTCCACTGTCTCTCAGGGCTTGCTCAAATTCATGATCATTGAGTTGGTGATGCTAACTAACCATTTCAAACTCTGCCTCCCCCTTCTCCTTTTGCCTTCAATCTTTTCCAGCATCAGGATCTTTTTTTTTTTTTTAATATGTTTATTTATTTTTTTTATTAGTTGGAGGCTAATTACTTCACAACATTTCAGTGGGTTTTGTCATACATTGATATGAATCAGCCATAGATTTACACGTATTCCCCATCCCGATCCCCCCTCCAACCTCCCTCTCCACCCGATTCCTCTGGGTCTTCCCAGTGCACCAGGCCGGAGCACTTGTCTCATGCATCCCACCTGGGCTAGTGATCCGTTTCACCATAGATAATATACACAGCATCAGGATCTTTTACAATGAGTTGACTCTGCATCAGATACCCAAAGTATTGGAGCCTCAGCTTCAACATCAGTCCTTCCATTGAATATTCAGGGTTGATTTCCCTTAGGATTGACTGCTTTGATATCCTTGCAGTCCAAGGGACCCTCAAGAGTTTTCTCCAGCACCACAATTCCAAAGCACACTGTTCAGTGGTAATTTTTGTTTGTTTGTTTTAACCAATTTTCAAAGCACAATTCTCATAAACTACAATAGTGACTTCCTCAAAGCATGCTCACAGCAGAACTTCCAAGCCCTTCTGGAAGGGCTTGTTACCCAGTCTTGTTACCCAGTCACCACTCATTGCTTCTTTTTCACATGAGTTGGCAGAAATATCTGTTTTGGGGAAGGAAGAGAATGTCTCCTTCAAGGTGGAGAGTGCTGCTCGGGGTCACTGACTAGGATAGGAGTGTTTGATGCTTCAGTTTGCATTCTAACTGACAAGGTAATTGCTTTGAAGATGAAAAAACTGATTGTGGTTTTGTTTTTGTTTTTGTTTTTTTGGTGAAGGAACCACAAACAAACATTGCAGGTATACCCTCTACTTTGCTGACACATTCTGCCTCTGTCTAAAACACAATGGTGTGGTATTACAGAAGTCAGTTAATTGCTCTGCTGCCCAATTACTTTATCTGTAAGATGTTGAGTTGTGTTTCATAGGCCTTAGGATGCTTTCAGTCTTAAAATAACTGATCTTATGTTTGAGTCTATGAGACAGAGGTAGAAACATCAAGGACCAACTCTGGCTTGTATATCAAGTTGTCCAAACTCTCTTAACCTCTATTGTCATTTGCAAAATATGAGTCATAGTTTTTCATGCCATTCCATATTTCATGATTGTAAGGAAGAATTGATGTAAGAAAATGAGATCATTTTTGTAATGATGATTTTATCCTATAAAAATATTGTATGAGTATAAGAAATGATTATCATCTTTAATCCTTGGTCAGTATGTTCTCCCTCATGGAGACATCTATCAGCATGCAAAATTAAGTACCTGTAAGGTCCCTTAATACAGAGACCATATTTTATTAATATTTATAATACCATTTCTGACCAGAGCTTGGCATAGGGTATACAAGTATTCATAAGGTGTTCTTTAACATCCATTACAATATATAATAGCAAATTTTTTTCTTGGGATGAGAACTTTTAAGACTTACTCTGAGCAACTTTCAAATATACAATACATATGAACTATAGTCACCATGCTCAGGACTTATTTGAACTTTCCTGGTGGGTGGCTCAGATGGTAAAGGACCTGCCTGCAATGTGGGAGACCCAGATTTGATCATTGAGTCAAGAAGATCCCCTGGAGAAGGACATAGCAACCCACTATAGTATTCTTGCCTGGAGAATCCCATGGGCAGAGGAGCCTGGCGGGTTACAACTATAGGGTCTATTGAGCCTACAACTATTGAGCGAATACCTGAGGAGAGCTAGCTGGCTGTGGACTGGTCCCTGCCCCCGACAGAGGCAGAGAGGCAGGCGGACGACAGCCAGAGCCAGAAGGCAAGGGGCAATCTCAGCCCCAGAGAGGGCATCTTCCACCAAACTGTGAGCAGGCTACCAGTTGCTAACCAAGTCTTCCTGGGATCCTGGATGGTTGACCTCCACCATGAGGGTCACAGTTAGAGATCAGTGTATCAGAGGAGACACACAGCACACCTGAGACAGTGCTCCTGATGCACACCCAGGAAACCGAGGGGCTGGGACCAGGGAGGTGATAAGACACACCGCCAACCTGGGGAGACTGTGCTTGCCAACACCTGGTCGCCTGAACTGCTTGGACCTGGGAAGGACACAAAACGCAGGCCCAACCGAGTCTGTGCCTCCATGGAGTACACAAGAACCTAGACCTGAACATCTTAGACCTGGGAAAGGCGCACAACCCAGGGCCCGCTTTGGACAGTTCCCCTGCAGAGCAACCTGGAGCCTGAGCAGTGTAGATCAGGAAAGCACGCATGCTGTGAGTGGGGCAAACCCAGTGTGGCCCAGACATTGCGAGCACTCCCCACACACGCCAGTGATACTTGTTTGCAGTGTTCCTCCCTCCCCACACCACAACTGAACAAGAGAGGCCAAATAGGTGACCATCTTCTCCCCCATGTGTCACGGCAGAAATTAGACCCTGAAGAGACTTGCAAACAGAAGAGGTCAAAATAAACAAAGAAGAGGGAACCGCTTTGGAAGTGACAGGTGAAACAGATTAAAACCCTGTAGTTAGCACTGGCTACATTGGAAGTGGCCTAGACCTAGAGAAGAAGTATAAGCTGGAACAAGGAACTGTCTGAAAATGAACTGACCCCACACTGCATTCAACAGCTCCAAAGAAATCACTAGATATATTTTACAATTATCATTTTTAATTTAAATTTTTTTTTAATTTTAAGTTCTTTATTACTCCTTTAGTTTTTGTCTTTATAACCTATTATTATCTGCAAAAAAAGACCCTATTTTTAAAGCATATTTCATATATATATATATTATAATTTTTGTGATTTTGTTTTGTTTTTTTAATATTGTATTTTTGAGAGTCTAACCTCTACTCTAGATTTTTTAATCTTTGCTTTTTGGTATTTGTTATCAATTTTTACCTTTAAGAATCCAATCTTCAGTACCCATTTTTATTTAGGAGTGTGATTACTGGCTTGATTGCTTTCTACCACTTTTGTCCTTCCTTTTTCTTGGCCAGGTCACCTTTATCTCCTCCCTGCCCCTTCTCTTCTCTACTTAACTCTGTGAATCTCTTTGGGTGTTCCAGGCTGTGGAGAATACTTAGGGAGATGATTACTGGCTAGATCTGTCTCTCTACTTTTGATTCCCCCTCCTCTCCTCCTGGTCACCTCTATCTCCTTCTTCCTTATTTTCATCGCTAAGTAACTCCGTGAACCCCTCTGAGTGTTCCAGACTATGGAGAGCACATAGGGAATTAATTACTGGCTAGATTGCTCTCTCCTCTTTTGACTCCTCCTCTTCTCCACCTGGTCACCTCTATCTCTCTCCTCCCTCTTCTCTTCTCCATGTAACCCTGTGAACCTCTCTGGGTGTCCCTCACTATGGAGAATCCTTTCACCCTTAACCTAGATGTTTTATCATGAGTGTGCTATGGATGGAGAAGTCTTGAAGCTACTGTAAGAATAAGATGGAAAGCCAGAGGCAGGAGGCTTAAATCCAAAACTTGAGAACACCAGAAAACTCCTGATTCCAGGGAACATTAATCGAAAAAGCTCATCCAAAAGCCTCCCTACCTACACTGAAATCAAGCTCCACCCAAGAGCCAATAAGTTCTAGAGCAAGACATACCAAATGAATTCCCCAGAAACGCAGGAACATAACCCTGAGCATTAAAATACAGGTGACCAAAAGTCAAACCAAGCCCATAGACACCTCACAACCCACTACTGGACACTTCACTGACCTCCAGAGAGAAGGGATCCAGCTCCACCCACCAGAACACTGACACAAGCTTCCCTAAGCAGGAAATCTTGACAAGCCACTCGTCCAACCCCGTCCACAGGGAGCAACCTCCACAATAAAGAGGAACCACAAACTTTCAGCATGCAGAAAGGTCACCCCAAACACAGCAATCTAAAAAAGATGAAAAGGCAGAGAAATATCCAGTCGGTAAAGGAACAAGATAAATGCCCACCAAGCCAAACAAAAGAGGAGGAGATAGGGAGTCTACCTGAAAAAGAATTCAGGATAATGATAGTAAAAATGATCCAAAATCTTGAAAAAAAAATGGAGTTACAGATAAATAGTCTGGAGACAAGAATTGAGAAGATGAAAGGCATGTTTAACAAGGACCGGGAAGAAATAAAAAAGTCAATCCATAATTAATAATGCAATAGCTGAGATCAAAAGCACTCTGGAGGGAACCAACAGTAGAATAAGTGCGACAGAAGACAGGATAAGTGAGGTGGAAGATAGCATAGTGGAAATAAATGAAGCAGAGAGGAAAAAAGAAAAAAGAATTAAAAGAAATGAAGACAACCTTAAACACCTCTGGGACAATGTCAAATGTCCAAACATTCAAATCGTAGGAGTCCCAGAAGAAGAAGACAAAAAAAAAAAAGGCCATGAGAAATACTTGAGGAGAAAATAGTTGAAAACCCCTTAAATGGGAACCCTCTTACACTGTTGGTGGGAATGCAAACTAGTACAGCCACTATGGAAAACAGTGTGGAGATTCCTTAAAAAACTGGAAATAGAACTGCCATATGACCCAGCAATCCCACTTCTGGGCATACACACTGAGGAAACCAGATCTGAAAGAGACACGTGCACCCCAATGTTCATCGCAGCACTGTTTATAATAGCCAGGACATGGAAGCAACCTAGATGCCCATCAGCAGATGAATGGATAAGGAAGCTGTGGTACATATACACCATGGAATTTTACTCAGCCCTCAAAAAGAATTCATTTGAACCAGTCCTAATGAGATGGATGAAACTGGAGCCCCTTATACAGAGTGAAGTAAGCCAGAAAGATAAAGAACATTACAGCATACTAACACATATATATGGAATTTAGAAAGATGGTAAAGATAACCCTATATGCAAAACAGAAAAAGAGACACAGAAATATAGAACAGACTTTTGAACTCTGTGGGAGAAGGTGAGGGTGGGATGTTTCAAAAGAACAGCATGTATACTATCTATGGTGAAACAGATCACCAGCCCAGGTGGGATGCATGAGACAAGTGCTCGGGCCTGGTGCACTGGGAAGACCCAGAGGAATCGGGTGGAGAGGGAGGTGGGAGGGGGGATCGGGATGGGGAATAAGTGTAAATCTATGGCTGATTCATATCAATGTATGACAAAACCCACTGAAATGTTGTGAAGTAATTAGCCTCCAACTAATAAAAAAATTAAAAAAAAAAAAAAAAAGAAAACCCCTTAAATGGGGAAGGAAATAGCCACCCAAGTCCAAGAAACCCAGAGAGTCCCAAACAAGATAAACTCAAGGCAAAGCATCCCAAGACACATATTAATCAAATTAACAAAGATCAAACAAAAAGAGCAAATATTAAAAGCACCAAGGGAAAAGCAACAAATAACTCACAAGGGGATTCCCATAAGGATAACACCTGATCTTTCAATAGAAGCTCTTCAGGCCAGAAGGGAATGGTAGGACATACTTAAAGTGATGAAAGAGAAAAACCTACAACCCAGATTACTATACCCAGCAGGGATCTCATTCCAATATGAAGGAAAAATCAAAAGCTTTACAGACAAGCAAAAGCTGAGAGGATTCAGCACCACCAAACCAGCTCTCCAACAAATGCTAAAGGATCTTCTCTAGACAGGAAACATAGAAAAGGTGTATAAACTCGAACCCCAAACAACAAAGTAAATGGCAATGGGATCATACTTATCAATAATTACCTTAAATGTAAATGGGTTGAATGCCCCAACCAAAAGACAAAGACTGGCTGAATGGATACAAAAACAAGACCCCTATATATGCAGTGTGCAAGAGACCCACTTCAAAACAAGGGATTCATACAGACTGAAAGTGAAGGGCTGGAAAAAGATATTTTACACAAATGGAGATCAAAAGAAAGCAGAAGTAACAATACTCGTATCAGATAAAGTAGACTTTGAAATAAAGGCCATGAAAAGAGACAAGGAAGGACACTACATAATGATCAAAGGATCAATCCAAGAAGAAGATATAACAAGTATAAATATATATGCACCAAACATAGGAGCACCACAATACGTAAGGCAAATGATAACAGGTACAAAAGGGGAAATTAACAGTAACACAGTAATAGTGTGAGATTTGACTACTCCACTCACAGCTATGGATAGATCAACTAAACAGAAAATTAGCAAGGAATCACAAACTTTAAATGATACAATGGATCAGTTAGACCTAATTGATATCTATATGACATTTCACCCCAAAACAATGAATTTCACCTTTTACTCAAGTGCACACAGAACCTTCTCCAGAATAGATCATATCCTAGGCCAAAAATCCAGCCTTGGTAAATAAAAAAAAAAAAAAAATGAAATCATTCCAAGCATCTTTTCCAATCACAATGCAGTAAGATTAAATGTCAACTACAGGAAAAGAAACGATTAAAAATACAAACATATGGAGGCTAAACAATGTGCTTCTGAATAACCAACTAATCACAGAAGAAATCAAAAAAGAAATCAAATATGCATAGGAATGAGTGAAAATGAAAACACAGCAACCCAAAATCTAAGGGATTCAGTAAAAGCAGTGCTAAGGGCAAGGTTCATAGCAATACATGCTTACCTCAAGAAACAAGAGAAAAATCAAAAAATAACTTTAAACCTAAAATAACTAGAAGAAGAAGAAATGAAGAACTCCAGGGTTAGTAGAAGGAAAGAAATCACAAAAATTGGGGCAGATATAAATGCAAAAGAAACAAAAGAGACCATAGCAAAAATCAACAAAGTAAAAGCTGGTTCTTTGAAAGATAAATAAAATAGACAAACCACTAGCCAGACTCATCAAGAGAAAAAGGGGGCAAGAATCAAATCAACAAAATGAGAAATGAAAATAGAGAAATCATAACAGAAAACACATAAATACAAATGATCATAAGAGACTACTATCAGCAACTATATGCCAATAAATTGGAAAACTTGGAAGAAATGGAAAAATTCTTAGAAAAATATAACTTTCCAAAACTGAACCAGGAAGAAATAGAAGATCTTAACAGACCCATCACAAGGATGTAAATCAAAACTGTAATCAGAAATCTTCCAGCAAACAAAAGCCCAGGACCAGATGGCTTCACAGTTGAATTCTACCAAAAATTTAGAGAAGAGCTAACACCTATCCTACTCAAACTCTTACAGAAAATTGCAGAGGAAGGTAAACTTCTGAACTCATTCTATGAGGCCACCATCACCATAATACCAAAACCAGACAAAAATGTCACACACAAGGAAAACTACAGGCCAATATCACTGATGAACATAGATGCAAAAATCCTTACCAAAATTATATTGAAAAGATATATCATCAAAAGATATATTGAAAAGCATATTGAAAAGATCATATATCATGACCAAGTGGGCTTTGTCCTAAGGATACAAGGATTCTTCAATATCTGCAAATCAATCAATGTGATACACCACATTAACAAATTGAAAAATACAACCACATAATTATCTCAATAGATGCAGAGAAAGCCTTTGAAAAAATTCAACATCCTTTTATGATAAAAACCCTCCAGAAAGCAGGAACAGAAGGAGCATACCTCAGCATAATAAAAGCCATATATGATAAAGCCACAGCAAACGTTATGCTCAATGGTGAAAAATTGAAAGCATTTCCCCTAAAGTCAGGAACAATACAAGGGTGCCCACTCTCACCACTACTATTCAACATAGTTTTTGAAGTTTTGGTCACAGCAATCAGAGCAGAAAAAGAAATAAAAAGAATGCAGATTGAAAAAGAAGAAGTATATCTCTCACTGTTTGCAGATGACATGATCCTCTACATAGAAAACCCCAAAGACTCCACCAGAAAATTACTACATCTAATCAATGAATATAGTAAAGTTGCAGGATATAAAATTAACAGAGAAATTCCTTGCATTCCTATATACTGACAATGAGAAAACAGGAAGAGAAATTGAGGAAACAATTCCATTCACCATTGCAACGAAAAGAATAAAATCTTAGGAATGAATCTACCTAAAGAAACAAAATACCTATGTATAGAAAACTATAAAACACTGGTGAAAGAAATCAAAGATGACACAAAAAGATCGAGAAATATACCATGTTCATGGAGTGGAAGAATCAGTATAGTGAAAATGAGTATACTACACAAAGCAACCTATAGATTCAGTGCAATCCCTATCAAGCTACCAAAAGTATTTTTCACAGAACTAGAACAAATAATTTCACAATTTGTATGGAAATACAAAATATCTTGAATAGCCAAAGCAATCTTGAGAAAGAAGAATAGAACTGGAGGAGTCAACCTACCTGACCTCAGACTATACTACAAAACTACAGTCATCAAGACAGTATGGTACTGGCACAAAGACAGAAATATAGATCAATGGAACAAAATAGAAAGCCCAGAGATAAATCACACGCCTATGGACACCTTATCTTTGACAAAGAGGCAAGAACATACAATGGAGAAAAGACAATCTGTTTAACAAGTGGTGCTGGGAAAACTGGTCATCCACTTGTAAAAGAATGAAAGTAGAACACTTTCTAACAGCATGCACAAAAACAAACTCAAAACGGATTAAAGATCTAAATGTAAGACCAGAAACCATAAAACTCCTAGAGGAAAACATAGGCAAAACACTCTCTGACATAAATCACAGCAGGATCCTCTATGACCCACCTCCACGAGTAATGGAAATAAAACAAAACTAAACAAATGGGACCTAATTAGATTTAAAAGCTTTTGCACAATGAAGGAAACTATAAGCAAGGTGAAAAGACAGCATTCAGAATGGGAGAAAATAATAGCAAACAAAGCAACTGACAAGGGATTAATCTCAAAAATATACAAGCAGCTCCTGTAGCCCAATTCCAGAAAAATAAACGACCCAATCAAAATATCGGCCAAAGAACTAAACAGACATTTCTCCAAAGAAGACATACAGATGGCTAACAAACACATGAAAAGATGCTCAACATGAAAAGATCGCTCATTATCAGAGAAATGCAAATCAAAACTACAATGAGGTACTATCTAACGCCGGTCAGATTGGCTGCTATCAAAACGTCTACAAACAATAAATGCTCGAGAGGGTGCAGAGAAAAGGGAATCCTCTTATTCTGTTGGTGGGAATGCAAAGTAGTACAGCCACTATGGAGAACAGTGTGGAGATTCCTTAAAAGACTGGAAATAGAACTGCCATATGACCCCGCAATCCCACTGCTGGGCATCGAAGAAACCAGAATTGAAAGAGACATATGTACCCCAATGTTCATCACAGCACTGTTTATAATAACCAGGATATGGAAGCAACCTAGATGTCCATCAGCAGATGAACGGATAGGAAAGCTGGGGTACATATACACCATGGAATATTACTCAGCTATTAAAAAGAAGGCATTTGAATCAATTCTAATGAGGTGGATGAAACTGGAGCCTATTATACAGAGAGAAGTAAGTCAGAAAGAAAAACATCAATATAGTATATTAATGCATATATATGGAATTTAAAAAGATGGTAACGATGACTCTATATGAGAGATAGCATAAGAAACACAGTGTAAAGAAGAGTCCTTTGGACTCTGTGGGAGAAGGCAAGGGTGGGATTATTTGAGTGAATAGGATTGAAACATGTATATTATCATATGTGAAGCAGATCACCAACCCAGGTTCGAGGCATGAGACAGGGTGCTCAGGGCTGGTGCACTAGGATGACCCTGAAGGATGGGATGGGGAGAGAGTTGGGAGGAGGGTTCAAGATGGGAAACACATATACACCCATGATTGATTCATATCAATGTATGGCAAAAACCACTACAATATCATAAAGTAATTAGCCTTCAATTAAAATAAATTAATTAATTGAAAACAAAAACAACTGAAGCAACTGAACATGCATACACAGAATTTATTTATGTTTTATAACTGGAAATTTGTACCTTTGGACCACGTTCATTCATTTTGACCACTCCTCATGTCTGGGAGTCATCAATGTATTCTCTGCATTTATTTATGAGTTTCAAGATTTTATTTTATAGTTCATTTATAGGTGAGATCATATGATATTTTATTTTCTCTTCCTGATTACTCTATGAAGCATAATGCCTTCAAGGCGCATCTGTGCTATCACAAATGGCAGGATTTCCTTCCTTTTATGACTATATAATATTCCATTATAAATGGGTGATTTATACACATAGTTTAAAATGGCAGTTTAAAATGGTTAGATGTAGTGTATGATTTACTTCAGTGTACTACTTTTTATTGTAAAAAGTACAATACCAGAAATTTTCTGGTAATTTTTAAAAAATATCAAGTATTGTACTTTCTAGTTCCTGAATTTCTATTTGATTCTTTATTATCATGCTTTTCTCATTATTGATATTCCCAATTTTTCTTATACTTCTCTGATATTCTTTAGTTCTTTATACATGATTTCCTTCATCTCTTTGAGCATATCTAAAACATGTATCTTATAGGTTTTATCTAGTAAGTTCAATGTCTAGGCTTCCTCAGCAGTGGCTTGTGTCAATTTTTTTTTTTTTTTTTTGGCTGTCAATAGACCATACTTAAATGTTTTATATATTGTTATGTGGTAACTCTGGAAATAAGATTTTATCCTCTTCTAACATTTGCTATTTTTATTTGATAAACACTGTATTCATGTAGTAACTTTTACAGATTATTTTTGCCAAGACTATTTTCTTATCCTGTGTAGTCACTTGACTCTGTTCTGTTATCTCCATAGTCAGATAGTGACCTTACAGAGATTCTCTTAAATACCTGTACCTAAATATAAACAGGAAAAGAAGGCATTATCTTTATATTTTCAGTATTCTCTGAGCCAGCCTGTCAGTGATCCAAACACACAATCCCAATGTAGAAGAATGTGGTCCAGTTTCCTACTCTGAGATCCACTGGCTGTACCACAAACATAGTCCACACTTTCCACAACTCTCTGCCTTGGAACTGGGTTATGAGGAATGTTAGGAAGCATGTGAGATGTCATATATCAGACACTTTTTTTTTTTTTTCATTTGTTTTTATTAGTTGGAGGCTAATTAGTTTACAATATTGTAGTGGTTTTTGTCATACATTGACATGAATCAGCCATGGATTTACATGTATTCACCATCCTGATCCCCCCTCCCACCTCCCTCTCCACCCGATCCCTCTGGGTCGTCCCAGTGCACCAGCCCTGAGCACTCGTTTCATGCATCCAACCTGGGCTGGTGATCTGTTTCACCCTTGATAATATACATGTTTCGATGCTGTTCTCTCAAAACATCCCACCCTCGCCTTCTCCCACAGAGTCCAAAAGTCTGTTCTGTACATCTGTGTCTCTTATTCTGTTTTGCATATAGGGTTATCATTACCATCTTTCTAAATTCCATATATATGCATTAGTATACTGTATTGGTCTTTATCTTTCTGGCTTACTTTGCTGTGTATAACGAGCTCAAGTTTCATCCATCTCATTAGAACTGATTCAAATGAATTCTTTTTAATGGCTGAGTAATATTCCATGGTGTATATGTAGTACATTGGTTGTATTAGACTAGAGTCTGACTAGTCTCCAGAGTACCAACATAGTTTCTCACTCTGTCCATAGTCAGTAGTTGTTTCAGTAGAGGAAGTTTCTCAAACGTCCCCTCTGCCTTCTTTGTGACATTAATCCAGTAACGTTATCATAACAATACTGACTTTTGATCTATGTCAAGAAAGGTTTTTTTATTTATATGTTGTCTTTAATTTCTTTCAACACTGTTTTTACAATTCCTTTTAGCAGTGTTTTGTGTAATCTAATAAAGATAGGCTGTGTATACATAACCACTTTATCTCCAAATCCAATTCAAGAAATAGATATACTAATATTGTTTTATGAGTGCACTGCTTTTCTTACTGACTTTAGATTAATTTTGAATTGACAAGCTCATAGCTTGTGTGAAGCCAAGGGCAATGATCCTTTTTCTAACAAGTACACACATTCAGAGAATTTAGTCTGCCTTGAATGCATTTATTACTTAATATTAGACATGGCACCGGACCCCTGGAGATTGCAAATGCATCCTAAAATTAATACTGGCCTAGGAATGGTTTTGCAAAAATATACATTTTTGCATGTTAGCAAACCCTCCTATTTAGTATTGAAACTGTCTCATTGTTGTCTATTCTGTTTGTTGTCTATTCTATGTGCCATCACCTCCTCAGTCCTAAACCAATATTACTTGTACTTATCAATTGCTTTTTCTCTCCCAGTTTCCAAGTGACAAGAGCTCTATTCCATTAGTCTGTCAGTCTTAGCATTTGCATTATCCCCATCTGTCCTTTTGCCTTAAGGACAGTGAAGGTCCCAAATTTTCATCTTCATGAATGTGGTGACAATTCAGATTGTATGTTTCAATTCATCCTATATTTGTTTCCTAGACCAAGCTTCTCATTGCATTGCAAGTGGAATACCATCGTGATGGCCCTGCATTGTCTTTGTGAATACATTCACTCACTATCATTCATTTTAAGTTGTGCTTCAATATTAGCTTTTGCAAAATTTCAATTTCATAGTGAATGTACAGACAATTTGGGGTTCTTATACATTTTTAACAAAGAAAATAATTATGAAATGTTGATTCAGGCTTATGATATATTTCATAATATGTCCCTAAGTTATCTATTTCTACTAATTAAGATTATGTTCATCTAAAAATAAGAGAAACTTTGTTAATAGTAGCTTTAACAAATAGTGGATTTAATTGCCACATATACAGGAGTGCTGTCATGTGTCAATATAGGGCTACCATAGTAGCTCCGAAACATAAGTTTTAAATGCCTTCCAGTTTTCTTTACCCATACTTAATATATAAGCCTCATTTGATAGCAACATTCTCTTGTCCCAAAATCATGTGTACTCTATCAGCTCAGTGGCTCAGTCGTGTCCAACTCTTTTTGACCCCATCTACCACAGCATGCCAGGCCTCCCTGTCCATCACCAACTGCCAGAGTCCACCCAAAACCATGTCCATTGAGTTGATGATGTCATCCAACCATCTTATCCTCTATCGTCCCCTTCTCCTCCTGCCCTCAGTCTTTCCCAGCATCAGGTTCTTTTCCAATCAGTCAGCTCTTTGCATCAGGTGGCCAAAGTATTGGAGTTTCAGATTCAACATCAGTCCTACCAATGAATACCCAGAATTGATCTCCTTTAGGATGGACTGTTTGGATCTCCTTGCAGTTCAAGAGTCCTCTCCAACACCACAGTTCAAAAGCAACAATTCTTCAGTGCTCAGCTTTCTTTATAGTCCAACTCTCACATCCATACATGACCACTGAAAAACCATAGCCTTGACTAGATGGACCTTTGTTGTCAAAGTAATGTCTCTGCTTTTTAATATGCTGTCAGGGTTGGTCATAACTTTCCTTCCAAGGAGTAAGTGTCTTTTAATTTTATGGCTTCAATCACCATCTGCAGTGATTTGGAGCCCAGAAATAAACTCTTTCAAATGCTTGTTTTAAAAAAAAAAAATTTATTGTAGTATAATTGATTTACAATGTTATGCTAGTTTCCGGTGAACAGCAAGATGAATCAGTTATGAACACATATATCCACTCTTTTTAATATTCTTTTCCCATATAGGCCATTACAGAGTAGTGAATAAAGTTCCCAGACTATACAGTAGTCCTTATTAGTTATCTATTTTATATATAGTAGTGTGTATGTACCCATCCCAATCTCACAATTTATCCCTCTCTCCCACCTCCTGCCTCATCACCTGGTAACTATATGTTTATTTTCTACATCATGGCTCTATCTCTGTTTTGTAGATAAGTTCATTTGCACCCTTTTATAGAGTTCCAAATAAAAGCAATATCATATGATATTTGTCTCTCTCTGACCTACTTCACTCAGTATGGTGATGTCTAGGTCCATCCATGTTGTGCACATGGCATTATTTCACCCTTTTTAACAGCTGAATAATATTCCATTGTATATATTTACCACATCTTCACCATCCCTTCCTCTGTTGATAGACATTTAGGTTACTTCCTGTCCTGGCTATTGTAAATAATGCTGCAACGAACATTGGGGTCCATGTATCTTTTTGAATTGTGGTTTGGTTTTCTCCAGGTATATGCCCATGAGTAGGATTGCTGGGTCATATGGTAGTTCTATTTTTAGTTTTTTGAGACACTTTCATACTGTTCTCCATAGTGAATATACCAATTTATATTCTTACCAACAGTGTAAGAGGGTTCCCTTTTCTCCAGACCGTCTCCAGTATTTATTGTTTGTAGGTTTTTTCTGATGATGGCCATTCTGACCGGTGTGAGATGATACTCCATTGTAGTTATGATTTACATTTCTCTAATAATTTGTGATGTTGAGCATCTTTTCTTGTACCTCTTGGACATCTGTATATCTTCTTTGGAGAAATGTCTCTTTATATCTTGTGTCCAGTTTTTTAATGTTTTTTGATACTCATTTGCATGAGCTCCTTGTGTATTTTAGAAATTAATCCTTTGGCAGTTGCTTTATTTGCAGATATATTCTGCCATTCTGAGGGTTACCATTCCATCTTGTTTATGATTTCCTTTGCTGTGCAAAAACTTTTAAGTTTCATTAGATCCCAATTGTTTTTTGTTCGTTTGTTTGTTTTTATTTCCATTACCCTAGGAGGTGGATCAAAAAAGATCTTGCTGCAATTTACATCAAACAATGTTTTACCTATGTTTTCCTCTAAGAGTTCCGTAGTATCTGGCCTTATGCTCAGATGGTAAAAAATCTGCCTGCAATGCGGGAGACCTGGGTTCAGTTCCTGGGTAGGGAAGATCCCCTGGAGAAGGGCATGGCAACCCACTCCAGTATTCTTGCCTGCAGAATTCCATGGACAGAGGAACCTGGTGGGCTACAGTCCATGGGATCACGAGTCAGACATGACAAAGTGACTTACACACACAATCCATTTTGAGCTTATTTCTATGTATAGTTTTAGGGAGTGTTCTAATTTTATTCATTTACATGTAGCTGTCCAATTTCCCCAGCACCACTTATTGAAAAAGCTGTCTTTTCTCCAATGTGTATTCTTGCCTCCTCTGTCATAGATTTGATGACCATAGGTCCATGGGTTTATTTTTGGACTTTCTACCCTATTCCATTGATATATCTATATCTATCTATATCTATATCTATTTAATATTATATATATATATATATATATATATATATATATATATATATATTTCTGTTTTTGTACCAGTACTATAGTGTCTTGATTACTGTAACTTTGTAGTATAGCCTGAGGTCAGCGTGCTTGACTCTTCCAGCTCTGTTGTTCTTTCTCAAGGTTGCATTGGCTATGTGGGGTCTTTTGTGTTTCCATACAAATTGCAAAATTTTGTTCTGATTCTGTGAAAAATGCCTTGTTAACTTGGTAGGAGTTGCATTGAATTGTAGATTGCTTTGGGCAGTAAAGTAATTTTCATAATATTGATTCTCCCAATCCACAATCATGGTATACTTTTTCCATCTGTTTGTGTCATCTTTGATTTATTTCATCAGTATCTTATAGTTTTCTGAGTACAGGTCTTTTGCCTCCTAGGGTAGGTTTATTCCTAGGTATTTTATTCTTTTTGATGTGATGGTAAATGAGATTTGTTCCTTGATTTCTCTTTCTGATCTTTTGTTGTTAGTGTATAGGAATGCAGGATATTTCTGCATATTAATTTTGTATCCTGCAACTATACCACATTCATTGATGAGCCTCAGTAGTTTTCTGGAAAGATCTTTAGGATTTTCTATGTATAGTATCATGTCATCTGCAAACAATGACAGTTTTACTTCTTTTCCAGTTTGGATTTCTTTTATTTCTTTGTCTTCTCTGATTGTCCTGGCTAGAACTTCTAAAACTATGTTGAATACTAGTGCCAAGAGTGGACATCCTTATCTTGTTCCTGGTCTTAGAGAAAATGCTTTCCATTTTTCACCATTGAGAATGATATTTGCTGTGGATTTGTCATGTATAGCTTTTATTCTGTTGAAGTAGGTTCCCTCTATGTCAACTTTTTGGAGAGTTTTTAATCACCAAAGGGTAATGAATTTTTTCAAAATCTTTTCTGCATCTATTGATATGATCGTATGGTTTTTATTCTTCATTTTTTTAATATGATGCATCACATTGATTGATATGTGTATACTGAAGAATCCTTGCATCCCTGGGATAAACCCCATTTGATCATGCAAGGTATATGATCCTCTTAATGAGTTGGATTCAGTTTGCTGGTAAAAAAAAAAAAAAATTGAGAATTTTTGTGTCTATGTTCATCAGTGATATTGGCCAATAATTTTTTTTTTTTTTTGTATGTTATCTTCCTGTGGTTTTGATGTCGGGACAATGGTGGCCTCATAGAATGAACTTGAGAGTGTTCCTTCCTCTGAAATTTTTTGGAAGAATTTCAGAAGGGTAGATGTTAACTCTTCTCTGAATGTTTGATAGAATTCAGCTGTGAAGCCATCTGGTGCTGTACTTTTGTCTGTTAGAAGATTCTTAGACACAGTTTCAATTTCAGTACTTGTGTTGATCTGTTCATATTTTCTATTTCTTCCTGGTTCAGTCTTGGAAGGTTGTGCTTTTCTAAATATTTGTCCATTTCTAGGCTGTCCATTTTATTGACATACAATTTCTGATAGTAGTCATTCTGATCCTTTTTCTGTTTCTATGGGGTCCTGTGTAATTTATCTTTTTATTCATAACTTTATTGATTTGAGTTTTTTCTTGTTTTTTTTCTTGATAAGTTTGTCTAAAGGTTTATCAATTTTGTTTATCTTCTCAAATAATCAGCTTTGGTTTCATTGGTCTTTGTTATTATTTTATTTACCTCTATTTCATTTATTTCTGCTCTAATTTATGATTTCTTTCCTTCTACTAATTTTCATTTTTGCTTGTTCTTCTTTCTTTAGTTACTTTAGGTGTAAAGATAGGTTGTTTATTTGTGATTTTTCATGTTTGTTGAGGTAAGACTGTATTGCTATAAACTCCCCTCTTAGAACTGATTTGTTGTATTCCATAGATTTTGAATTGTCATTTTTTGAGGTCATTTGTCTCCAGGCATTTTTTTAATTTCCTCTTTTATTTCTTCAGTTATGTATTGGTTATTTGGTATTATTATATTGCTTAGTCTCCATGTGTTTGTGTTTTTTCCAGTTTTTCCTGTGATTGATTTCTGATTTCATAAACTTGTGGTCAGAAAAGATGTTTGATATGATTTCAGTTTTCTTAGATTTACTGAGTCTTGATTTGTGACCCAAGGTGTGATCTATCCTGCAGAATGTTCTATGTGCTTTTAAGAAGAAAGTGTATACTGTTGCCTTTGGATGGATTATCCTATAAATATCAATTAAGTCTATCTGGTCTAATGGGTCATTTAAAGCTTGTGTTTCCTTCTTAAATTTCTGTCTGGATAATCTGTCCATTGCTGTAAATGGAGTGTTAAAGTCCCCCAATATTATTGTGTTACTGTCGAATTCCCCTTTTATGGCTATTATCATTTGCCTTATATATTGAGGCTCTCCTATGTTGGGTTCTTATATGTTTACAATTGTTAGATCTTCCTGGTTTGATCCAGTGATCATTGTGTAATATCCGTCCTTGTGTCTTGTAACAGTCTTAGTTTATGTTTTTTGTTTGTTTGGCTGCCCCAGGTCTTAGTTTTGGCACAAGTGATCTTCGATCTTTCTTGTGGCATGTGAGATCTTTTGTTGTGGCATACGAACTCTTAGTTGCAGCATATGAGATCTAGTTCCCTGACCAGAGATTGAGCCAAGGCACCTGCATTGGGAGTGTGAAGTGTTAGCGAATGGACCACCAGGGAAGTTCCAGTCTTTATTTTAAAGTCCATTTGGTCTAATATGAGTATTGCTACTCCAGTTTTCTTTTGATTTCCATTTGTATGGAGTATCTTTTTCCATCCTTTCACTCTCATTCTGTCAAATACTTGTTTTGAGTAACAGGAAGAGAAAGTACCTTCTACTTATATCTTACTGGCAAAAACTAAGCTGCATAGCCTACCTAAATGCAAAAGAGGTTGATGAGTGCAACTTTTTAGGCAAGTGAGGAATAAGATAGGAGAAAATGATGTCTGAGTCAACAGATCTCCAGTAGTTTTGTTTTACTGTACAGTAGTTTTTTCTTGAGCTTCCCTAGTGGCTGAGTGGTAAAGAATCTGCCTGCCAATGCAGGAGACAAGGGTTTGATCCTGGGTTGGGAAAATCCCCTGGAGAAGAAATTGGCAACCTGCTCCGGTATTCGTGCCTGGGATATACCACGGATAGAGGAGTCTGGTGAGCTATAGTCCATGGGGTTGCAAAGAGTCAAACATGACTTAGTGACTAAAAACAACAACAATTTTTTTTTCCTATAAATGCACCTTGTGTTTATATGTTGCTTTAACTTTAAAGGGCTTCCCTTGTGGCTCAGCTGGTAAGGCATCCACCTGCAATGAGTGGAGAAGTGAAAGGCTATCCACTTCAGTTTTCTGGCCTGAAGAATTCCATGGACTGTATGTATATTCCATGGGGTAGCAAGGAGTCAAACACAACTAAGCGACTCTCGCTTTCACTTTCTTTAACTTTAAAACACTATGAGCTATTTTGGATTAACTGCAATTCTGGTAAATTAGGTTGTCAAACAGTTTTATCAAATCATTCCTACGAAAAACACAGTCAAGAATTGGAGTTTACTGTTGAAAACTTGATGATCACTGTATCTGATTTGTTTGGAGCTGGGACAGAGATGACAAACACCACTCTGAGATATGGGCTCCTCCTGCTGCTGAAGCACCCAGAGGTCACAGGTATGATAAGTGGTGGGCAGGGTAACTTCAGTAGAGATGATAGAAACATGCTTTAATGTATTCCACTTTGTTTCTCTCAGAGAATTATTTAAGTCTCTGTTTGAGCAGCTTAATTTTTTCAGATTTAATGAGCAGGTGGTAATGGCGGCATCTTTATATAATACAGGAGGATGACAGAGGGGAGTGAAGACACTGAATAAAAGGAACATCAACACAGCAGTATCTGGATTTCATGAAGTCATGTGTAGCAGCCATGGCCAGCATGAATCGTCTTGGAGCTGCATACTAGTTTTATTATGGAAAGACACTCTGATGTCCCCTCACTGTAAAAATGTAGTGTTCTAAAGCCCAGATGGGCAGAATTCCCACATGATCTAGTGCTTATGACTCTGTCTCCCAATGCAGGGGTATGGGATCAATTCCTGTTCAGGGAACTGATGCCCCACATGCTGCAGGGTGTGCCCAAAAATCAAAAAAAGAGAGCCAGGGATGGGAAAATGGTAACTCTCCTTATTGAAGCATAATTGGAAATTGTAGAAATTTAGTGAGGTTGCCTAATATAATTTCCATAGTCTAGGAAGTTCTCTAACAAGTTGGATTCACAAGAAATTGGCATAAGATATGTATATAAAGGAATTGTATTATTCCATAAGTTTCTTTCCAGAAAAATGGTTATTGCCAAAATACACATTTGAGGGGTCAGTAATTTTATCTTTCACAAAGGACTTATTGTTAGAAATTAACTTTAAAGGCTTGTGGTTATGCATAGCTGTTTAGAAATACATTTCATCTTGTTTAGTGTCAGAATACCACTAAAATGATTATAACCAATAACATGTGAGAATTAACCTTTTAAAGTTGGAGAAGAGGAGATCAGGAAGCAGCTAACAAATATTCAACAAATTTCTGAAACACAGAGAGCATATTGAGAGGTGATAATGAAGTCAGTAGAGAGGATGAAGTTAATAGCCTAAATGTCAGAAGAGGGGGCTGTATAATGAGGAAGTCATTTATATTCTTAGAGTCCTGTAAGGTTCTATATTTGGAAGTACTTCATTTCAAAACGGATAGAGGGAGACATAGGCCGATAAAGGTAGCTCTCCCAGCCACGACTCTTTGATAACTCCTTTCATCAGGTAACTTTATTTCTCCAATAGGATGAGAGAGGAATCTAAGAGGCCCTACACTCAGGACACTGGGAAGAGACAGGAGAAAAGACTGAGGTCACAGCATAGAGGAAACTTTAGGGAAGAATCCACTTCTTAAATTCAGAGATTCTTAGTTCCTTTCTCCATCCTGCTTCCTGAAATTCAGCAGCCAGAGGAAAACTCCAGAGAGTGAAGACTCTGGAGAAAAGTCTTCCAAGTTTTGCCATGTAGACAGAAAATTCTGTTAACATGTCTCACAGAGTGAATGAAATAAAAACATCCACCCCAAGTCACTGGATTGTGAGATATCAGAACCAGGATAAAAGAGAAAATCACAAAAACTTTCAGAGAGATGTAGCAGATCATAGATAAAAGAGCAGAGATCACAACAGTGTCACAATTTAAGAGCAATGATCAAACTGGGTATTTGTTTTTTAAAAGTTATTTTCACACCTGTATGTTTGACAAAACATTTTACTCACTCCCTTTTCTCATCCAAATGCCTGAAATCATGTCAGAGGAAGTCATGGGCTCCAGGAATATAGGAACCTCATGAAAGAGAATGAAAGTGTCAAGCTGTTGCTAGAGAGCAGGCCTGGAAAATATCCTTTTCTAAATGGATTAGATGGATAAAGCAGGGATGAGGGGATACACCAAGAGCAAAAGAGAGGTGATAAAGTATATGTGTGGCTTCTAAATAATAAGATACTTATTCGGAGTTTGAAACATATTTGGAAATAATCCTAAATCAAAATACAGAGTATTATTCAAAATACAGAGTATTATGAATTGGTTTATTATTGTTGGATCACAATAAACTGTGGAAAATCATGAAAGAGATGGGAATACCAGACCACCTGACCTGCCTCTTGAGAAACCTGTATGCAGATCAGGAAGCAACAGTTTAGATCTGGACATGAAAGAATAGACTGTTTCCAAATAGGGAAAGGAGTACATCAAGGCTGTATATTGTCACCCTGCTTATTTAACTTATATGCAGAGTACATCATGAGAAACGCTGGGCTGGAAGAAGGACAAGCTGGAATCAAGATTGCTGGGAGAAATATCAATAACTTCAGATATGCAGATGACACCACCCTTATGGGAGAAAGTGAAGAGAGACTAAAAAGCCTCTTGATGAAAGTGAAAGAGGAGAGTGAAAAAGTTGGCTTAAAATTCAACATTCAGAAAACTAACATCATGGCATCCGGTCCCATCACTTCATGGCAAATAGATGGGGAAACAGTGGAAACAGTGTCAGACTTTATTTTTTGGGGCTCCAAAATCACTGCAGATGGTGACTGCAGCCATGAAATTAAAAGATGCTTACTCCTTGGAAGGAAAGTTATGACCAACCTAGACAGCATATTAAAAAGCAGAGACATTACTTTGCCAACAAAGGTCTGTCTAGTCAAGGTTATGGTTTTTCCAGTGGTCATGTATGGATGTGAGAGTTGGACTGTGAAGAAAGCTGAGCGCGGAAGAATTGATGCTTTTGAATTGTGGTCTTGGAGAAGACTCTTGAGAGTCCCTTGGACTGCAAGGAGATCCAAGCAGTCCATCCTAAAGGAGATCAGTCCTGGGGTGTTCATTGGAAGGACTGATGCTGAAGCTGAACTCCAATACTTTGGCCACCTCATGCGAAGAGTTGACTCATTGGAAAAGACCCTGACGCTGGGAGGGGTTGGGGGCAGGAGGAGAAGGGGATGACAGAGGATGAGATGGCGGGATGACATCACTGGCTCCATGGACATGAGTTTGAGTAAACTCAGGGAGTTGGTGATGGACAGGGAGGCCTGGCATGCTGCGATTCATGGGGTCGCAGTGTTGGACACGACTGAGTGACTGAACTGAACTGAACTGATGAATTGTTTAGGTCCAAGAAAGTACCAAATATGAAGTATAATCTTAATTGTTTTACTGGGGCCATTTATTTAGTCAGAATGATGTTAAAATGAATATTCTAACAGTCAAAATTCGTGGTGTAAATATATCAGGGAATTGGACTAAGGGGATTTGCGTGTGTATATTTTGTATGAGGTGGGGATGGAGATATAAATTCTCTACTCTTATACCAATAAATCAGACAGTTTTTAAAAAATTGTAAATAAGAAATAAAGACAGAGAATCATTATTTAGAAACAGGACGTGAATTTCTAAAAGAAACTGCTAAAATGCTGAAAGTGGTGGCATTTGGTAATTGGAGGATGAAGTGAGTACCATTGCAAATTGCACACACATAATACACAACACAAAACAGATATATTATAATTTAACTTTTTAACCCATATTGTTTTGATATAAAATTAATATACAATTCTTGTTTTTTCTTCAAGGGCTATAATTTCTTGACTTTATGTTCTGTTTATATTTGAAACATTTCATCATTTCTCTTTGTTTTATCATGTATGCTAATATATAGGTATGTACAGATGTATCTTAAGCCTTGTTTGTAAGAGACTTATGTGACAAACATATGTGTATTATGGCCATTATCTCTCTATATTAGATGCATTCTGGGCATATAGTTTATGTATATATGATGCTGGGACACCTTCATAATGCCTCACATATCTGATTTGGTATGGAAATGTGGTGTGCATTTTCCTCTTTCTCCATCATTCTTACTTACCTCTTATCAGCTAAGGTCCAGGAAGAGATTGACTGTATGATTGGCAGACACCGGAGCTCCTGCATACAGGACAGAAGCCACATGCCTTACGTGGATGCTGTGGTCCATGAGATCCAGAGATATATTGACTTGATATCCCCACCAACCTGCCCCATGCAGTGACCCATGACATTAAATTCAGAAACTACCTCATCCCCAAGGTAAGATTGCTTTCTCTTATAGTGACCTTAGTGGTCTTGAAGTTCTTATTTACACAGTATGGGTACAAACTTCGATGAACACAAGGTGAGAGAAGTAAAAATAATCATATGTGTGGTGGCCTCATGGGTTTTGTGTTGTTTCCAGTTTAGTCTGTAAAGCTTTATAACAGATTTGACAGGTAGCAGTGCAAGACTTCTACATTTTTTGTTTCTTTTATATTGTTTGACTAACCATTGCTGTCCACATTTCCAAATGAATGTTAGTATCAATTTGTCAAAACACTCTGCTGGACTTTTTTATCGGGTGCCATTTTAAATCAATTTGGAAATATTTAATATCATTAAGGGAGTCCATGTTGGCTAAGCTGGTAAAGAATCTGCCCACAATGTGGGATACCTAGATTCGATCCATGAGACAGGATGCTCCCCTGGAAAAAGGAATGACAACCCTCTCCAGTATTCTTGCCTGGAGAATCCCATGGACAGAGAAGCCTGGCAGGCTACAGTCCATGAGGTCACAGAGTCGGACACAACTGAGTGACTCACACACACACACACACACACAACATCGTGACACATTGAATCTTTCAATTAATGAATGTGATATAGTCTCCCTATTTTAAAGGGCTTTCTTTAACTTTTTTCAATAATTTTTTCAGACATTGTTTTGCATGTTTTTTTGTTTTTAGTTTTCCCAAGGTAGTTATGTAAGGCGAGCAGAAGTAACGCAGCTTAGATTAGGAGTAGGCCTTCCTACTTGGTAAGATTATCAGGCCACCTGGATACAACCAATTAGCCAATTAGGACCAATTAGCTTTCACTTAATACTGACCGCTGGTTGCCAGTTAGGAAATTAGGAATGAGGCAGAAACCCCCAGGAAAGTCCCATGCACGTGAAAGTATTGACCAATGAAATTGCTTTGCAAACGTGTAACCAATCCGCTTCTCACCCTATAAATTTGTGTAACAGCTTGGGCTTGGGGCTCTCTGACTCGCACCACTGCGTTGGTTGCGGGCAGAGAGTCCTGGCTCGAGTCAGTAATAAACTTCCCTTCCTGCGAGTTGCATTGTCTTGGAGGCCATCTCTCTTCCCACTCGGGGATTCGGACATCGAGCATAACATTTGGGGGTTTGTCCAGGATCCCTTTACCGGGGGAAGAGAACACTTCCAGGACAGAGGGGAAGGATAGATAATAGCACCGGTGCTCAGGAAAACTCAGGGGGCCCGAAAACCCAGCGCTGTGTTGTCAGCTGTCCGTGTGTTTGTCTTTAGCTCTCAGTGTTTGTGTGTGTGCTGGCATTGTCTCAGGCAGGACAGGAAGTCCAGAGTAATTCCAGGGCCCCGCTGTAAAGCAGGAAGGTATCTGGCACAGGAAGTCCAGAGTAATTCCGGGGCCCTGCTGTGAAGCAGGAAGGTATCTGGCACAGGAAGTCCAGAGTAATTCCGGGGCCCTGCTGTAAAGCAGGAAGGTATCTGGCACAGGAGAAAGCTTTCTCCAGCTGGCATAAGGCCGAGGCCAGTGAGCGCGCTGGAAGGCAGCCGGCTCTGTGGGAAGGAGAGTTCCTCTCCTGATCCCGAGTCTGGTCAGGGGGCCCAAAAACCCAGCACTGTGTTGTCAGCCGACGTTTGTCTGTCCGTGTGTTTGTCTTCGGCTCTCCGTGTTTGTCCGTGTTTGTGTGTGTGCCGGCATTGTCTCTGGTCTCGTTCCTACTCTTTTCAGGAGTTTCAGTGAACAGGCGAGCGGTTGTGGGGGCAATTGATGAGTCCCAGCCAGGGCTACACTCTGGCGGACTCTGAAGGCCCTACTATAAGTGAGTCTCAGTAACTAGAGCCCGACCGGGTGAAACTCTCCTTTAAAATTCTTTGTGTGGGCGCGGGTCAGGCACTTAAAGGCCATTAGGGCACCTACCACTTGAAGACTCCCGTGAGAGGATAAGGGGGTCATGGAAGAAGCTAGAAACCCCTAGGGTGCCTGCCCCTAGCAAGATAAACAGTTACCATTTACCATGGGTCAAGGGGAATCTACCCCACTTTCGCTCATGACTGACCATTTTTCGGATGTCAGGGCCAGGGCCCATGATTTGTCTTTTCTAGTCAAGAAAAGTAAATTAATAACCTTTTGCTCTGCAGAGTGGCCCGCCTTCCAGGTTGGATGGCCTCCAGAAGGCACCTTTCAACCGTCCATCATACAGGCTGTGAAGGAGAAGGTTATGGCTCCGGATCCCTGGGGCCATCTGGATCAGGTCCCCTATGTCATGGTTTGGCAGGATCTAGTGGAAGATCCGCCTAGGTGGTTGAAACCTTTCGTTCAACCTCCTAGCTCTTCTAAGTCACAGGTCCTGGTGATGAAGACCCCCCCAGAGAAAACAAAAAAGAAAGAGGACCCAAAACTAGTCTTTCAGGAATCATCTTGCCCAAACCTGATAGACCTAGAAACGGAGATGAGGCCTCCGCCATATGAGCCCTCCTTGCAAATCCCTCCGAGGAGAGAAGCTCCTACGGGTGAACCGAGAGGATTAAGAGGGCCAACAGGAACCGACCATGAGGGGGGACCTGCACTGGGGACCCGGGGGAGAACTAGGGGAGATAGGGGTGGGCAAGATCCTGGGGACCCAGAGTTACCTTCATCCACTGTTCAGGCGCTCCCCGTCCGAGTGGGACCAGCTAACCCGGATGGACAGCGAACCTATCAGTACTGGCCCTTTTCCACGAGTGACCTGTACAATTGGAAGACCCAAAACCCTCCTTTCTCAGAGAAACCCCAAGGCCTCATTGACCTCTTAGATTCCATTTTGTTCACTCACAACCCCACCTGGGACGATTGTCAGCAGCTGTTGCAGGTGCTCTTCACCACAGAAGAATGGGAGCGAATTCTGGCAGAGGCACGGAAACGGGTCCCGGGGGTCGATGGGAGGCCAACCGCCCAGCCTCAGCTCGTGGACGAGGGGTTTCCTCTGTTGCGGCCTAACTGGGATTTTGAGCGAGCAGAAGGTAGGGAGCGTCTCCGAGTGTATCGCCAGACTCTGATGGCTGCCCTGCGGGCCACAGCAAGAAAGCCAACAAATTTGGCAAAGGTAAATTTAGTAAGGCAAGAGCCCACTGAGAGCCCGGCAGCCTTCCTAGAGAGGCTGATGGAAGCTTTCAGGCAATATACACCTATGGACCCCCAGGCTGAGGAGTCACGCACTGCAGTCCTGTTAGCGTTTGTAAATCAGGCAGCCCCAGATATTAGGAAGAAATTACAAAAGATAGAGGGATTGGGAGAACAGACGATACAGGATTTATTGAAAGTAGCTGAAAGGGTATTTAATAATAGGGAGACCCCAGAAGAAAGGGAAGAACGAATTAGACGGGAGGAAAGGGAATTAGCTGAGAAGATCAGGAAGGAAGATGGAGAATATAGAATGAGGGAAAAGCAGAAGAACCAGAGGGAGCTAGCCCAGATTCTTTTTGCAGGGATAAAAGCCAGAACAGAATTGAGGGAACCTCGAGACCCCTGGACGGGAGAAAAACAGAAACCAAAAAGGCAGGCCCTAAAGAAAGATCAGTGTGCCTACTGCAGAGAACAGGGACACTGGAAAAATGAGTGCCCTAAGAGGGACCTGAGGAGAGGTATGGCCCAGAGAGAGAGAATCTCCCCTGGAACTCGAGTTCTATATGCAGGGGAAGACAGTGACTAGGGGAGTCAAGACTCGGCACCCCTCCCCAAGTCCTGGGTAACGAAAAGTAGAATTGCAGTCATGAGGAACTGGAAAACTCTGCTGAAGATTACTCACAGCTGTGGCACTTTACCTTGCTGATCAGTGGTGGGCTATTGATGATATTGTGAAAACATCTGCCCCTTCTAGAGAGGAGCTTAAGCAGGTGAGAACTCTTGGGGAGAGAGTGGTTAAAGCAGGAAATGGAGAGAAATGAGATCCCATTCCTGTGTCATAGCAGTACTGATTATGCTAAGATTCTGTGGAAGAAAGGAGAGGCCATTGGGTTTTATTCAGTTAAGCCTACAGAGCTGGGAGAATGACAGTCATGGATGGACTTGGACAGCCAATACATATCTTATCCCTAGCCTTAAGAGATGAATAAATACCTGTTGGCCTGGGCTGAAACGGCAGGGATGGGACTGGCCAAACAGACATCCGGTCATCATCAAGCTAAAGGCCTAGGCAACTCCTGTGAGGGTGAGATAGTACCCCATGAGCCAGGAAGCTCGGTGGAGGATCACTCCCCACATTCGACGTCTCATGGATGCCGGAATTCTCAAGTGGTGTCAATCCCCTTGGAACACCCCCTTACTGCTGGTGAAGAAGCCAGGGGGGATGGATTACCTGCAAGAAGTCAACAAACGGTGAGTGACATACACCCCACTGTCTCTAACCCGTATACCCTCCTGAGCAGTTTGCTGCCTGAGTACACTTGGTACACTGTGTTCAATTTGAACACAGCCTACCCCTGGCGGCCCAGAGCCAGGAGATATTTGCCTTTGAGTGGACCAAGGGGGAAGGCCAACCGGTAATCCCACAGAGGTTCAAGAGGCTCTGAGTGAGGACATCTATGAATATCGGACTTGCCACCCAGAGGTCCTTCTGCTCCCCAGCCCTTGCCCTGCCTAAAGATGGGCAAAGGAAAGCGGGAGCGGCCGCAATAGATATGGCTCCGTGAAGTTTTATGCACTGTGTGGCTTTGGTGAGGTCTTAAGTTGTGGTCTGACACACACTGCTGTTGTTCCTCTAGATTTGGCTGCCTCTGCCAGTGCTGAATTCTTTGCTGACCTTGCTCTGGCTCCTATGGAAGCTGCTAAGGTTCGAATTTAAACAGATACCATACACCATGATGAAGTTTGCCTGCTTTGCTGTGTTGCATAAAGAGAAGGGTAGCAGTGCCTCTCAGGTCCTCAAGAGACTTGGATTTAGAGGTGTATGGAAGGGACTCTTTGCCCGAATCATCATGATCGGCACTCTGACTGCACTATCTATGATTCTGTGAAGGTCTACTTCAGGCTCCCTCGCCCTCCTAGTCTCTGAAGAAGACACTCAGTAGATAAATGACGGACTGAATCTGCGTGTTGAAAATACAACTGGACGAGAGATAATCCAGGCTTGCATAGTGTGCCAGCTGATGAGGACAGGGAAAAAGCAGCACACGGGAACGAGGTACTGAGGGGAAGAGCCAGGGCAACACTGGGAGATAGATTTCTGAAGAAGACTCTCAGTAGATAAATGAAAGCACTGATGTAAGACCAGGATCTGTTGGTTCTGGTAGATACCTTCTCAGGGTGGGTGGAAGCCTTCCCCGCTAAGGGAGAGACAACAATAGTGGTTGCTAAAAAGATCTTAGAGGAGATAGTGCTTAGGTAAGGGCTGCTGGTGACTATGGGCTCTGATAACGGACCTGCCTTTGTGAGCCAGATTGTACAAGGGCTGGCCCAAGCTCTGGGGACAAAATGGAATATAATCCCCAGAGCTCAGGACAGGTTGAGACAATGAATCGGACCCTAAACGAAACTTTGACAAAGTTGGCAATAGAGACTGGCGGAGACTGGGTGACCCTCCTTCCCTTCGCACTCTTTCAGGCATGTAACACCCCTTATAAGCTGCCCTTTTGAGATTCTGTATGGAAGACCCCCTCCTGTGTGTCCTATTTTTAAAGGAAAATGCCTGCCACCCCCTACTTTGGGACAATTCCAGCAAACTCTGATGGCATTAAGTAAAGTACATAACCATGTTTGGAAATTGATTCGAGAGATACACGAGGATATTGGCCCAGGTGATTGGGTTTGGGTAACCTAGATGGAAAGGCCCTTATGTTGTTCTCCTTACCACTCCTACTGCTGTCAAGGTCGACGGGATTGGACCCTGGGTTCACTGCAATCACGTGCGGCAAGCCACACCGGAAGAACAGGAAAAAGAAACAAAGATTTGGTAGCCCTGAGTATGGTGCAATCTCCAGGGCCAAGTACCTCAGATATGGGGGGAATTTAGCCAAGCTTCACTATCTCTGCAAGGCCAAGGGCTTTCCTCCCTCCGAGCTGAAAGAGAGAACGGGAAGCCCAGCAGAGATGGTTTGAGTCTTGGTTTCAAACACTCCTCCTGGCTGACTACCTTAATTTCCACCCTCTTGGGTCCGCTTATAGTGTCAGTGGCCCAGGATGGAAAAGAGGAAGATTCCTCTACTTGAACAACAGACAGGGGGGAATGTAAGGCGAGCAGAAGTAATGCAGCTTAGATTAGGAGTAGGCCTTCCTACTTGGTAAGATTATCAGGCCACCTGGATACAACCAATTAGCCAATTAGGACCAATTAGCTTTCACTTAATACTGACCGCTGGTTGCCAATTAGGAAATTAGGAACGAGGCGAAAACCCCCAGGAAAGTCCCATGCACGTGAAAGTATTGACCAATGAAATTGCTTTGCAAACCTGTAACCAATCCGCTTCTCATCCTATAAATTTGTGTAACAGCTTGGGCTCGGGGCTCTCTGACTCACACCACTGCGTTGGTTGCGGGCGGAGGGTCCTGGCTTGAGTCAGTAATAAACTTCCCTTTCTGCGAGTTGCATTGTCTTGGAGGCCTTCTCTCTTCCCGCTGGGGGATTCGGACATCGGGCATAACAGTTATTGTTGTTGTTATAATTTTTTAATGACTTTTCCATTTTTTATCTGGAATATGGAAATACAATTGATTTTATCATTTTGATATGCTTATATGTAGCAACCTTGCTAATTTTAGTATCATTTTGAAAAATCTGTCTCTGGTTAATTGTGATTGCTATATATATTATCCTGCTATCTGGATTAATATCTTTTTTTCATCTTTATTTCATTTCTGATCTGAAGGAGAGAGGAGGTTAACATCTCACTTATGGGAATGACTATGAAGGTTACTCTAATTCTTCTAAGGGATTCTTGCCTGCAATAGTAGATATAATGGTCATCTGAATTAAATTCACACATTCAGGTCCATTTTAGTTCACTGATTCCTAAAATGTCAATGAGGGCCTGGCCTGCATGGAGCTCTTTTTATTCCTGACCACAATTTTACAAAAATTTACCTTGATATCTGTGGTTGATCCAAAGGACATTGACACCACCCCAGTTGTCAATGGGTTATTTTCTGTGCCACCTCCTTACCAGCTCTGTTTCATTCCTGTGTGAAGAATGTTAGATCATCTGGCTCCTTTGGTGATGTCTTCAACTCCCTCTCATTTGCAGCATCATTCATCTGCTTTCTATCATCTTTTCTGAGAGTGCCTGCTCTGACCTCTCCTCATTCATTGTGCAATTTCACTGCAGAAATATATGTTCTCTTCTTCATACTCTGTAACATCTGTATTGGCCACTACTTTTGTAAATAAAATGTTGGGTCGATCTATGTGCATAGTACTATGTGAAAATGTTAATCACTCAGTAGTGTCTGACTCTTTGCCACTCCAAGGACCACAGCCCATTAGGCTCCTCTATCCATGGAATTCTCCAGATAAGAATACTGGAGGGGGTAGTCAGTCCCTTCTCCAGGGGATATTCCATACAAAATTTAAAAAGAAGTCTTGTGTGTATAAATGCAGAGCTATTTCTGCTATGTATATTCCTAATAAAACTCAAGAAACTTAGAGATACCAAAGAAACTTTTCATGTAAAGATAGGCACAATAAAGGACAGAAATGGTATGGACCTAACAGAAGCAGAAGATATGAAGAAGAGGTGGCAAGAATACACAGAAGAACTATACAAAAAAGATCTTCATGACCCAGATAATCATGATGGTGATCATTCACCTAGAGCCAGACATCCTGCAATGTGAGGTCAAGTGGGCCTTAGGAAGCATCACTATGAACAAAGCTAGTGGAGGTGATAGAATCCCAATTGAGCTATTTCAAATCCTGAAAGATGATGCTGTGAAAGTGCTGCACCCAATATGCCAGAAAATTTGGAAAACTCAGCCTTGGCCACAGTACTGGAAGAGGTCAGTGTTCATTCCAATCCCAAAGAAAGGCAATGCCAAAGAATATTCAAACTGCGCACAAATGCACTCATGTCACACTAGAAAAATAATTGGAGAAGGCAATGGCAACACTCTCCAGTACTCTTGCCTGGAAAATCCCTTGGACAGAGGAGCCTGGTAGGCTGCAGTCCATGGGATTGCTAAGAGTTGAACATGACTGAACGACTTCACTTTCACTTTTCACTTTCATGCATTGGAGCAGGAAATGGCAACCCACTCCAGTGTTCTTGCCTGGAGAATCCCAGGGATGGCAGAGCCTGATGGGCTGCTGTCTATGGGGTTGCACAGAGTTAGACACAACTGAAGTGACTTAGTAGCAGCAGCAACAGGAACGTGATGTTCAAAATTCTCCAAGCCAGGCTTCAACAGTATGTCACCTGTGAACTTCCAGATGTTCAAGCTGGATTTAGAAAATGTAGAGGAACTAGAGATCAAATTGCCAACATCAGTTGGATCATCAAAAAAGCAAGAAAGCTTCAGAAAATCATCTACTTCTGACTATGCCAAAGCCTTTGACTGTGTGGATCACAACAAACTGTGGGAAATTATTCAAGAGATGGGAATACCAGACCACCAGACCTGCCTCCTGACAAATCTGCATGCAGATCAAGAAGCAATAGTTAGAACTGGACATGGAACAATAGACTGGTTCCAAATCAGGAAAAGAGTACATCAAGGCTGTAAATTGTGTCTCTGCTTATTTAAATTATATGCAGAGTACATCATGAGAAATTCTGGACTGGATGAAGCACAAGCTGAAATCAAGATTGCCAGGAGAAATATCAATAACCTCAGATATGCAGATGACACCACCTTTATGGCAGAAAGTGAAGAAAAACTAAAGAGCCTCTGATGAAGGTGAAAGAGGAGAGTGAAAAAGTTGACTTAAAGCTCAACATTCAAAAAACTAAGATCATTGCATCTGGTTCCATCACTTCATTTCAAATAGACGGGAAAACAGTGGGAACAGTGGCTGGCTTTAATTTTGGGGGGCTCCAAAATCACTGCAGATTTTGACTGTGAAATTAAAAGATGTTTACTCCCTGGAAGGAAAGTTATGACCAACCTAGACAGCATATTAAAAAGCAGAGACATTACTTTGCCAAAAAGCTCCATGTAGTAAAGCCTATGGTATTTCCAGTAGTCATTTATGGATGTGAGAGTTGGACTATAGAGAAAGCTGGGTGCCAAAGAATTGATGCTTTTGAACTGTGGTGTTGGAGAAGACACTTGAGAGTCCCTTGGACTGCAAAGAGATCCAACCAGTTCATCCTAAAGGAGATCAGTCCTGAGAGTTCATTGAATGACTGACGTTGAAGCCAAAACTCCAAACTTTGGCCACCTGACATGAAGAACTGACTCACTGGAAAAGACCCTGATGCTGGGAAAGATTGAAGGCTGGAGGAGAATGGGATGACAGAACATGAGATGGTTGGATGGCATCAAATAATCTATGGACATGAGTTTGTGTAAACTCCAGGAACTGGTGATGGACAGGGAGGCCTGGTGTGCTGCAGTCCATGGGATTGCAAAGACATGACTGAGCAACTGAACTAAACTGAACTGAATGATTTGTTTATTTTATTTATCTTCTTAAAGAACGAGCTTTTAGTTTTCTTGATTTTTGTTATCGTCTCCTTTTTTCTTTTTCATTTGTTTCTGTCCTAATTTTTATGACTTCTTTCCTTCTGGGGTTCTTCATTTCTTCTTTTTCTAGTTGCTTTTGGTGTAAAGCTAGGATATTGACTTTATTTTTCTCTTGTTTCTTGAGGTGAGCGTGTATTGCTATGAACCTTGCCCTTAGCACTGCTTTTACTGAATCTCTTAGGTTTGGGGTTGTGTGTTTTCATTTTCACTCGTTTCTTTGCATATTTTGGTTTCTTCTGTGATTTTTTGGTTATTCAGAAGTGTGTTGTTTAGTCTCCATATATTTTTATTTTTAGTAGCTTTTTTCCTGTCGTTGACAGCTAATCTTAGTGCATTGCGATCAGAAAAGATGCTTGGAATGATTTCAATTTTTTTGAATTTACCAAGGCTAGATTTATGGCCTAGGATGTGATCTATCCTGGAGAAGGTTCCATGTGTACTTGAGTAAAAGGTGAAATTCATTGTTTTGGGGTGAAATGTCTTATAGATGTCAATTAGGTCTAACTGGCCCATTGTATCATTTAAAGTTTGTGATTCCTTGCTAATTTTCTGTTTAGTTGATCTATCCATAGGTGTGAGTGGGATATTCAAATCTCCCCCTATTATTGTGTTACTGTTAATTTCCCCTTTTGTACCTGTTACCATTTGCCTTATTTATTGTGGAGCTCCTATGCTGGGTACATATATATTTATAATTGTTATAGCTTCTTCTTGGATTGATCCTTTGATCATTATGTAGTGTCCTTCTTTGTCTCTTTTCACAGCCTTTGTTATAAAGTCTATTTTATCTGATATGAGTATTGCTACTCCTGCTTTCTTTTGGTCTCTTTTTGCATGGAATATCTTTTTCCAGCCCTTCACTTTCAGTCTGTATGTGTCGCTTGTTTCGAGGTGGGTCTGTTGTAGACAGCATATATAGGGGTCTTGTTTTTGTATCCATTCAGTCAGTCTTTGTCTTTTGGTTGGGGCATTCAAACCATTTACATTTAAGGTAACTATTGATAAGTGTGATCCTATTGTCATTTACTTTGTTGTTTGGGGTTCAAGTTTATACACCTTTCCTGTGTTTCCTGTCTAGAGAAGATCCTTTAGCATTTGTTGGAGAGCTGGTTTGGTGGTGCTGAATCCTCTCAGCTTTTGCTTGTCTGTAAAGCTTTTGATTTTTCCTTCATATTGGAATGAGATCCCTGCTGGGTATAGTAATCTGGGTTGTAGGTTTTTCTCTTTTATCACTTTAAGTATGTCCTGCCATTCCCTTCTGGCCTGAAGAGTTCCTATTGAAAGATCAGCTGTTAATCTTATGGGAATCCCCTTGTGAGTTATTTGTTGCTTTTCCTTTGGTGCTTTTAATATTTGCTCTTTTTGTTTAATCTTTGTTAATTTGATTAATATGTGTCTTGGGGTGTTTTGCCTTGAGTTTATCCTGTTTGGGACTCTCTGGGTTTCTTGGACTTGGGTGGCTATTTCCTTCCCCATTTTAGGGAAGTTTTCAACTATTACCTCCCCAAGTATTTTCTCATGGCCTTTCTTTTTGTCTTCTTCTTCTGGGACTCCTATGATTCGAGTGTTTGGGCATTTGACATTGTCCCAGAGGTCTCTAAGGTTGTCTTCATTTCTTTTAATCCTTTTTTTCTTTTTTCCTCTCTGCTTCATTTATTTCCACCATTCTATCTCCACCTCACTTATCCTGTCTTCTGCCTCACTTATTCTACTGTTGGTTCCCTCCAGAGTGCTTTTGATCTCAGTTATTGCATTATTAATTATGGATTGACTCTTTTTTAATTTCTCCTCAGTCCTTGTTAAACATGCCTTTCATCTTCTCAATTCTTGTCTCCAGACTTGTCACAGGACTCCATTTTTTCCCCAAGATTTTGGATCATTTTTACTATCATTATCCTGAATTCTTTCTCAGGTAGACTCCCTATCTCCTCCTCTTTTGTTTGGCTTGGTGGGCATTTATCTTGTTCCTTTACCGACTGGATATTTCTCTGCCTTTTCATCTTGTTTAGATTGCTATGTTTGGGGTGACCTTTCTGTATGCTGGAAGTTTGTGGTTCCTCTTTATTGTGGAGGTTGCTCCCTGTGGACGGGGTTGGACGAGTGGCTTGTCAAGATTTCCTGCTTAGGGAAGCTTGCGTCAGTGTTCTGGTGGGTGGAGCTGGATCCCTTCTCTCTGGAGGTCAATGAAATGTCCAGTAATGAGTTCTGAGGTGTCTATGGGCTTGGTTTGACTTTCGGCCACCTGTATTTTAATGCTCAGGGTTATGTTCCTGTGTTTCGGGGGAATTCATTTGGTATGTCTTGCTCTAGAACTTATTGGCTCTTGGGTGGAGCTTGATTTCAGTGTAGGTAGGGAGGCTTTTGGATGAGCTTTTTCGATTAATGTTCCCTGGAATCAGGAGTTTTCTGGTGTTCTCAAGTTTTGGATTTAAGCCTCCTGCCTCTGGCTTTCCATCTTATTCTTACAGTAGCCTCAAGACTTCATCCATACAGCACAGATGATAAAACATCTCGGTTAATGGTGAAAAGATTCTCTATAGTGAGGGACACCAGAGAGGTTCGCAGGGTTACATGGAGAAGAGAAGAGGGAGGAGGGAGATAGAGATGACCAGGAGGAGAAGAGGGGGAGTCAAAAAGGGAGACAGCTATCTAGCCAATAATCAATCCCTATGTGTTCTGCACAGTCTGGAACACTCAGAGAGGTTCCTGGAGTTACATAGAGAAGAGAAAAGGGAGGCGGTAGATAGAGGTGGCCAGGAGGAGAAGAGTGGGAGTCAAAAGGGGAGTGACCAATCCTGCCAGTAATCATTTCCCTAAGTATTCTCCACAGCCCAAAACACACAGAGAGATTCACAGAGTTAAGTAGAGAAGAGAAGTGAGAGGGAGCAGGTAGAGGTGACCTGGGGGAGAAAAAGGAGAATCAAAAGGGGAGAGAGCAATCAAGCCTGTAATCACACCCTTAAGTAAAAATGAGTACTGAAGAGTAGATTTTTAAAGGTACAAAATTGATATCAAATACCAAAAAGCAAAGATTAAAAATCTATAGTAGAGGTTGGACTCTCAAAAGTACAATATTAAAAATACAAAACAAAATCCATCACAAAAATTATAAAAATAATATATATGAAGTATGCTTTAAAATAGGGTCTTTTTTTGCAAGGTAATAGTAAGTTATAAAAATGAAAACTAAAGGAACAATAAAGAGCCAAAAATAAGGCAATTAAAATTGATAATAATAAAATACATCTAGTAATTTCTCTGGAGCTGTTGAGGGCAGTGTAGGGTGAGTTCAATTTCAGATAGATCCTTGTTCCATCTTATGCTTCTTTTCAGGGTCTATAGGCCCTTTCCAATGCTTAGTCAATGCTAACTACAGTGTTTTAATCTGTTGTACCTGTCACTTCCAGAGCGGTTCCCTCTTCTTTGTTTATTTTGGCTTCCTCTGTTTGCAAGTCTCTACAGTGTATAATTTCAGCTCTAACACAAGGGGGCGGGGAGGTCACTTATTTAGCCTCATTTATTCAGTTGTACTGTGAGGAGGGAGCAACACTGCAAACAAATATCACTGGCATGTGTGGGCAGTGCTTGCAGTGTATGAACCACACTGGGCTTGCCCAGCTCTTGGGGTCTGTGCTTTCCTGGTCTACACTGCTCAGGCTCCAGGTTGCTCTGCAGGGGAACTGTCCAAAGCAGGCCCTGGGTTTCATGAACTTCCCAGGTCTAAGATGCTCAGATCCAGGTTCTCAGGTACTCCACAAAGCACAGACTCGGTTGGGCCTGCATTTTGTGCCCTTCCCAGTTCCGAGCTGCTCAGGTGACCAGGTGCTTGGCAAACGCACTGTCCCAGGTGGGCTGTGCATCTTAATCACCCCCCTAGTCCCGGCCACTTGGTATCCTGGGTACACCAGAGCGCCATTTCAGGTGTGCTGTGTGTCTCCTCTGGTGAGCTGATCTCAGGCTGTGACCCTCCTGGCAGGTGTCAACGGTCTAAGATCCCAGGAAGATCCAAATTGGTTTGCAATTTGGCCATCTCGGGCTGAGATTGCCCCTCGCCTTCCAGCTCTGGCTGTCACCAGTGGGGGGATGGGCTGGTCCGCAGCTGGCTAGCTCTCCTTTGGTATTCGCTCAATCCTTTGTTCTGTGAGCAGGCCAGGCTGAGCTTTTCACAATAAGTTCTCTCTCTCTCTCTTTTTTTCCCCTCTCTCTGCAATCCTACAGTTTGGTTTGCTATCTCATGTTAGCTCCCTCAGATTGTCCTCAGGGCATTCAGGCCTGATCCTTACCCTAGGCATGTGACCCGCACCTCCCTGTTCAGCCCTGCTTGCTGGTGGTGGATGCGAGCGTCTGGGCTACTTTTCCACTGGGAGTTGTGGTTAGGTATGTATTCTGTGGGTTTTTTTTTTTTTCTCCCAGTTATGTTGCCTGCTGAGATTCCAAAACTCCCCACAGACCCGCCAGTGAGAGGGTTTCCTGGTGTTTGGAAACCTCCTCCTTCACAAATCCCCTCCCAGGATGGGTCTCTGTCCCTAACTCTTTTGTCTACCTTTTTGTCTTTTATATTTTGTCCTACCTTCTTTCAAAGAGAATGGGCTGCCTTTCTGGCTGTCTGGTGTCCTCTGCCAGCATTCAGAAGTTGTTTTGTGGAATTTGCTCAGCATTCAAATGATCTTTTGATGAATTTGTGGGGGAGAAAATGGTCTCCCTGTCCTATTCCTCTGCCATCTTAGGACACCACCCCCATTTTAGGAGTTTTATGGTCCCATTCTTACATTTATATCTTTAATCCATTATGAGTTTATTTTTGTATATTTTCTCATGGTATAATGGGAGGTAACATAACAACTTCATTTTTGTTATTTTTAATTGATTTAATAGAATAGTCTATTTGAAAATATAGCAATAATGTAGTTTGTGAATATATCTTAGGACAAGTGAGATGAATGAAAAAAAATGATACAAGTAAGGGGACAGAATCCTTAGACATATTCTGTTACAAGGTACTTGTACTTCCTATAATACAGTATTGGACTATTTTAAAGTGGACTTGGATTAATTGTAAATGTATATTGAAAACTCTAGCATGTGTGCACATGGGCTGTCACTTTAGTCATGTCTGACTGTTTGTGACCGCATGGACTGTAGCTTGCCTGGCTCCTCTGTCCATGAGATTCTCTGGGCAAGACTATTAGAGTGGGTTGCCATGCCCTCCTCCAGGGGATCTTCCTGATCCAGGGATCGAATCCACATGCTTAAGTCCCCTGCATTGGCAGGTGGGTTCTTTACCACTGAACCACTAGGGGAGCCCTAGGGAAACCATCAAAAAAGAAGTAAGAAAACAGGTATAAGTAATCAGAAAAGACAGAGGATGAGAGATGTCAGCAGCACTATGACTTAAAATGTTCCTCCTTTCTCTCCCCACTTTAACAACAACCATTTAAAGATCTATCCATAAATAAAATGCATCAGTGGGAACTGTGGAGTCACCTGTGCCCCTGAAAATAAACAGACCTCAGTAAGGCCTGGCAATGCAAAGGAGTGAGTGAAACTGCCCCATTACCTCTTGCTGCCATCAGGGTAAAAATATGGAGAGTGCTGACCTTGGCAGATATCCACATATGAGAAGCAATTTCTAGAAGTCTTGTGTGTCTGAGGGACAATTCAAGCATGGTATCAGAGCAAGAAGGATGAGTTTAGATGCAGTGAAGACAGAAGAACTCTATCATACACCCTTTCCCTAAGGGCAGAGGAACAAGAGATCAAATTGCCAGCATCTGCTGGATCATCAAAAAAACAAGAGAGTTCCAGAAAAACACCTATTTCTGCTTTATTGACTATGCCAAAGTCTTTGAATGTGTGGATCACAATAAACTGTGGAAAATTATGTAAGAGATGGGAATACCAGACCACCTGACCTGCCTCTTGAGAAACCTATATGCAGATCAGGAAGAAACAGTTAGAACTGGACATGGAACAACAGACTGGTTCCAAACAGGGAAAGGAGGACATCAAGGCTGTATATTGTCACCCTGCTTATTTAACTTATATGCAGAGTACATCATGAGAAACGCTGGGCTGTAGGAAGCACAAGCTAGAATCAAGATTGCCAGGAGAAATATCAATAACCTCAGATATACAGATGACACCAGCCTTATGGCAGAAAGTGAAGAACTAAAGAGCCTCTTATTGTCAGTGAAAGAGGAGAATGAAAAAGTTGGCGTAAAGCTCAACATTCAGAAAACTAAGATCATGGAATCCAGTCTCATCACTTCATGGCAAATAGATGGGGAAACAGTGGAAACAGTGGCTGACTTTACATTCTTGGGCTCCAAAATCACTGCAGATGGTGATTGCTGCCATGAAATTAAAAGGCACTTATTCCTTGGAAGGAAAGTTATGACCAACCTAGACAGCATATTAAACAGAAGATACATCATTTTGTCAACAAAGGCCCATCTAGTCAAGGCTATGGTTTTTACAGTGATCATGTATGGATGTGAGAGTTGGACTATAAAGAAACAGAGCACTGAAGAATGGATACTTTTGAACTGTGGTGTTGGAGAAGACTCTTGAAAGTCCCTTGGGCTACAAGGAGATCCAACCAGTCCATCCTAAAGGAGATTAGTCCTGGGTGTTCATTGGAAGGACTGATGCTGAAGCTGCAACTCCAGTACTTCGGCCACCTGATGTGCAGAGTTGACTCATTGGAAAAGATCCTGATGCTGGGAAAGATTGAGGGCAGGAGGAGAAGGGGGCGACAGAGGATGAGATGGTTGGATGGCCTCACTGACTCAATGGACATGGGTTTGGGTGTACTCTTGGAGTTGATGGTGGACAAGGAGGCCTGGTGTTCTGTGGTTCATGGGGTAGCAAAGAGTTAGACACGACTGAGTGACTGAACTGAACTGAACTTGCCCCACTGCCAGAGATTGAGCTGTGTGGTGGCAGTGTCCTCTCCTGTGGAGAAGGTGGAAAGCAGTGAGTGAGTGCCTGGCCACCTTAGTTGTGTGGGATGCAGTTGGAGAAACTCATTTCTTTCCAGCAGCAACCAGAATACCACAGCAGGACTCCCATGACCAGGGCCAGAAACGCAGGTAAGAATTTCAGAGGCTGTTACGGGGGACACAGCCCTGCTGACTGTTTATGACTTCATCAGGGAGTCTACCCACAAGCCTCTGGCATTGCCTCACATTGAGGACCTCCCCAAAAGGTCTGTAGGCACTACCCCTGCCTGAAGTGCTAAATCCAGTACTTGCCCACTATGGTTGGATACTAATGCCTATTGCCTATTGCAGTGGTGTGGGCAGAACTAGCAATCAGAGTACTCTCAGAAAATCAGACCAGAGTGTGTTGGACAAGTGAGAAACTATAAAATGGAGCTTTAGTCCTATCTTCTGGAAAATAGAAAAGAGGTTCCACCAGCAAGTCTGATTAGTTTTAAGAACAAGAGAAAACACAGAAGATTAAGAATTCTGCCATAAGAGAGAGCAAAGAGTGTGACTTTTCATTACAAAACCTAGGACACCTCAGATAGAGAAACACCAATAAATAATACCACTATCTGTAGACAACCAGTTAAGATTTAAGAAGGTGTCTGCTATTTCAAATGTGAAAGCAACAAAACAAAACTACAAGAACATGAAAAATGAAGGCAACAGGCCATTGCCAAAAGAAATCAATGATTCTCTAACAACTACGGAGAAGGCACTGGCGACCCACTCCAGTACTCTTGCCTGGAAAATCCCATGGATGGAGGAGCCTGGTAGGCTGCAGTCCATAGAATTGCTAAGAGTCAGACTTGACTGAGCGACTTCACTTTCACTTTTCACTTTAATGCATTGGAGAAGGAAATGGCAACCCACTCCAGTGTTCTTGCCTGGAGAATCCCAGGGATGGGGGAGCCTGATGGGCTGCCGTCCATGGGGTCGCAGAGTCGGACACAACTGATGCAACTTAGCAGCAGCAGCAGCTAACAACTAAGCACAAGTTCATGGACTATTATGATCTAGTCACTAAAGAATTCAGTATAGCTGTTTGGAAAACAGCAAATAGAATTCAGGAATATATAAAAAGATTTATAGCCTATGACCAAGTGGGATTTACTTTATGCATGCAAGATTGATCCATCATTTGGATCAATTAAGGTTCAATAGCAAAAGGTTAAAGAGAAATCAACATGATCATACCAATAGATGTAGAAAGCAATTTGGCAAAATCAAAGTCATTCAGGATAAAAATTCTCTAGAAAGCTAGAATAAGGAGGGAATTTCCTTGACTTGATAAACAGCAGGACACTTACATGCAAAAAAAAGAAAAGAAGAAGAAGAAGAAGGTCTACACACAGATGTTACATACTTTACAAAACTTAACTCAACAATGGATCATAGAAATCAATGTAGGATGCAAAACTTAAAAGACAACATAAGGAGAAAATCTGATTACTTTGAGTCTGGTGATTACCTTTTGAATACATCATTAAAATCATCATCCATTAAAGAATTGATAACTTGGATTTCATTAAAGTTAAAAATTTCTGCTTTATGAAACACACAGCCAAGGGAATAATAAGATAAACAACAGACTGGGATAGAATGTTTGCCCAATGCATATGTGATTTGTGGTTGTTCCGGGACATGCTAGGCTTTCCTGTCCTTCACTGTCTCCCAGAGTTTGCTCAAACTTATGTCCACTGAGTCAATGATGCGATCCAACTGTCGAATCCTCTGTTTCACCCTTCTCCTGCCTTTAGTCTTTCCCAGCATCATGGTCTTTTGCAGTGAGTCGGCTCTTTACATCAGGTGGCCAAAGTGTTGAAGCTTCAGCTTCAGCATCAGTCCTTCCAATGCATATTCAGGGTTGATTCCCTTTAGGATTGACTGGTTTGATCTCCTTGCAGTCCAAGGGACTCTCAAGAGTTTTCTACAGCACCACAGTTCGAAAGCATCAATTTTTTGGCCCTCGGCCTTCTTTATGATTCACCTCTCACATCCATACATGACTACTGGAAAAACCATAGCTTTGACTAGACGGATCTTTTCAATATGCTATCTAGGTTTGTTACAACTTTTCTTCCAAGGAGCAAGCATCTTTGAATTTCATGGCTGCAGTCACCATCTGCAGTGATTTTGGAGACCAAGAAAATAAAGTCTGTCAGTTTCCATTTGGCATGGCATCCACTGATGCCATGATCTTCATTTTTTGAATGTTGAGTTTTAAGCCAACTTTTTCACTCTCCTCTTTCACTGACAACAAGAGGCCCTTTAGTTCTTCTTCACTTTCTGCCATTAGGGTGGTGACATCTGCATATCTGAGGTTATTGATTTTTCTTCAGGCAATCTTGATTCCAGCTTGTGACTAACCCAGCCCAGCATTTCCCATGATGTATTCTGCATATCAGTTAAATAAGTAGGGAGACAACCTACAGCCTTGTCATACTCTTTTCCCAATTTTGAACCAATCAGTTGTTTCATATCTAGCTCTAACTGTTGCTTCTTGACTCACATACAGTTTCCTTTGGAGACAGGTAAGCTGCTCTGGTATTCCCGTTTCTTTAAGAATTTTCCAATTTGTTGTGATCCACACAGTCAAAGGCTTTACAGAAATAAATGTTTTTCTGGAATTCCCTTGCTTACTTGCACATGAACATTTATAGTTGCTTTATTCATAAATGTATGTGTATGAGCAAAATGATATTTATGTTTATTCATTAGCCAAGTGGTTATAGTTGCCTTATTCATAAGTTTATGTCAAAACTTGGAAACACCCAAGAAGTACTTCAATTGGTTAATATATAAACAAACTGTGATATATCAGTGCAATGGAATACTGTTCATTCATAGAAAGAAATGTGGTATCAAGCCATAAAAAGACATGCTGAAGTGAAAGAAACCAATGTAAAGACTTCATGCAATTATTGTCCAACTCTATAATATTCTAGAAAAGGGAAAACTTTGGAGAAAATTTAAAAATCAGTGGTTATCATGGTCTTGGGCAGATGGATGGATGAATAGATGAAGTACAGACAGTTTCTAAAGCAGTGAAACTATTCTGTATGAATTAGTGGTGGATACATGTCATTACACAGTGGTCAAAATCCATAGAAGTCTCAAAATTAAGAGTGAACCCTAATGTTAGTTATGGACTTTTGGTTTATAATGTATCAATGTTGTTTCACCAACAGTGACAAATATACAACCCTGGTGAGGGTTGTTGGTGATGGCAGAGACTGTTTTGGGTGGGGGAGGTGTGGTGTGAGAACTATGTACATTCTGGTTAGTTTTGTTGTGAACCTAAACTGTTCTAAAAAATAAATTATGTTAATAATAATAATAAAAAAAAACCCTAATCCACAACTCTAGTTAAACTAGTCAAACTGGTTTTCATTAGTCTGTGACAGTGGAGGGCTTGATGTTGATGACCTTCTGATCATTTGAAAAGCAATGGGAATGTTATTTGATGTGCAATGCCAATAAACTGAAAGTTGGGAAACTGGGGTTTGTAAGACAAGGTCTTGTACTAACACAGTGATGACACTTTATCTCACTGTCACCAATTGCTTGTTAGGAAAAATAAAGATTAGACTAATTGATCTCAGAGATTCCTTCTATTTCTAAGTTACATTTGACTCTTTCATTCCATAAAAAGAAATGAGCTTCAACAGAGAGAAAGTGGGACAGAACAAGGACACTATTTTCCCAAAGAAGAAAATGATTGCTCTAGAGAAAGTGACCAAATTTGTTTGATCCAAAATAAACTGGTGTACATCTTTTACAGTATAGAGCTGTGTCAGTTAGGCAGCAAATCACTGATTCTCTTTGTCCTAAATACATATTGCACAGATTCTTGGAGTCAGTAAAGTTTAAAGTTCATATACAAAACTAAACTTTTCTGACCCTCATTTTATTCAACTGATGCTGTAATTATTAACCAAACTGATATATTTGGAAAATCATTACTGGAATGAATAACAAAATATTGAGTCATAGTACATAATCAGTAAATGCAGTGCACCTGGAGAACTGAATGTTTGCTTGAAGAGAAGCGTGAGTGTCTCAGGAAGAGGTAATTGAAAGAATCCAAAGAGTTGTCACAGGTATGCCAATTCTCAGTTACATGAGGAATAAAACATGAATCCATGTAAACATTAGGAACAAAACATTTTGTAATTAAGTCTTGACAAAAACTTATTTTTTTTCTTACTAAAAGTACTTAGAAATAAATACACTTATCACCTGAAATGAATATGAAGATATCTTTGTAGAACATATGTTTGTAAAGTACCAGCATTAGTGATCTAGTGATGTTTATCGTCCCAGTGATATTTAGATCTTCACGACCACTAACTATCCTCTCCTGTTCAGGTCTGCATGTCTGGTAGTTCTGTGCTGAGCATCTGTTTAATGAAATCTTTGTCTCCCATCCTCCACTGAATCCACACCTGTTGTTCTATGTAAAATCTCCCTTCCTTGCTCTTGATGACAAATTGATATTATAAAGGAGTAATCACAGTTCAGACATACAAAAATGGAGTCAGTGGGCCTTTGAGGATGTGGTCTTGGGTGTGTCTTTGTATCACTGAGAACTTGGCATTTCTTTGACCTGATCCAGACCCAAGGACAGGACCAGCCCTATTCAGAACAACACATACCAGCTGCATCTTCGTATTCTCAAGGTCTCCCCTTTTAACTGTGCAACAGTTTGAGACACCAACCAATACTTACCTACAAGAACACTTACTTATTTCCACCGTCAATTATACTTCTTGATAAACAACTCATGTTACTAACTGTAACCTTGCCATCTTCGCACTTATAAGCTTCCCCCATTTTGTAGTCCAGGGAAGCACAATTCAAGTGTTTCTTGAGTCTTTGTCTCCTAGGGTACAATACTAACAAATCTCCAAAACACACCTTTTAATTTCAATCAGGTCTTCATTTTCTAGAACTTTGGTTAACACTGTGCATACTTTATTCTATTATTTCTGACAAAGAGAGACTTCAAAAGAACAGAAGCAATTGTGTGTCTGAAGGCAGCTAGGAGGCTTGAGCCATAGTTTTTCAAACTTTCCCCACTAAAATCTCGAGATTGCCTCTTTCCTAAGTACCTGAGCAAGTTTCACCTCTTCAGTGATGGAGGGGGAGAATTTCTTTTATTTACTCTCTTGAGAATCTATGATCCTTTAATCCTTGGAGTCAAGAGGCATCTATTTAACATGCAGTCTAATTTTTGTGAACAGAAGTGGGGTGTACATTCAGAGTAACATGTTTTGAGATGATTGAAGAAATTATCATGAATTGAGATACAGGAAAGCCATTCTGCTTATACATGATTTAACCTGAACTTTATGATAACTAGAAGAGCCTGTCTTATGGCTTTAGGTTATCATACATTGTACATCTCCTTTAATCATTAATGAAAAGAAGATAAAATCCAGAAGTAAACAATTCTTACTTTGAAAATAGGGGTAAAATGCAGCCCTTCCTATGGTACTCATACTAGCAGTCCATTGAAGATAAGGTTTCCTTCTCAGATGCCAAGGTCATGCTACCTCATTGTGAACATGCTAATCTGTCTCTTTTAAAAACTTGAAGGTATGTACCCCTGTCATGTTTGATGTATGACCTTTCCTCTGATGAGATATAAAACTGTGATGAAACCATCCTTCTCTGGAGCAGTTTCTCAAGGCTACTGAGAGACTGTCTCCTGGACTATAGTTCTCAGTTTGACTCAGATAATACTCTTCTATTCTGTGTTATTTCTTTGAGCCCCCTTTTTTTTTGGGGGGGGGGAAGAATACTGGAGTGAGTTGCCATTCTCTTCTCCAGGAGATCTTCCTGACCCAGAGATCGAACCCAGGTCTCTCGCATTGTAGGCAGACGCTTTACCCTCTAAGCCACCAGGGAAGGCAACCCACTCCAGTATTCTTGCCTGGAAAATCTCATGGACAGAGAAGCCTGGTAGGCTACAGTCCATGGGGTTGCAAAGAGTCGGACACGACTGAGTGGCTTCACTGCATTCTATGTTATGAGCTTCCCCTGTGGCTCAGCTGTTAAAGAATCTGCCTGCAATGTGGGAGACCTGGGTTTGATCCCTGGATTGGGAAGATCCCCTGGAGAAGGGAAAGGCTACCCACTCCAGTATTCTGTCCTAGAGAATTCCCAGCACTGTATAGTCCATGGAGTCACAAAGAGTTGGACATGACTGAATGACTTTCACTTTCACTTTCATTCTTTATCATAGACTGCTTATTGTTTGTTGGTTATTATGAACTCCCCAGGTTGGTAGGTGCCCAAAATGCTACTGAGAAATGTGGAGAAATAACTCCAGAAAGAATGAAAGGATGAAGCCAAAGCAAACAATTCCCAATTCTGGATGTGACTGGTGGTGAAAGTAAGGTTTGATGCTGTAAAGAGCAGTAATTTATACATAGGAACTGGGATTGTTAGAACCATGAATCAAGGTAAATTGGAAGTGGTCAAATAGGAGATGGCAAGAGTGAACATAGAAATTTTAGAAATCATTGAACTAAAATGGACTGGAATGGATGAATTTAATTCAAATTACCATTACATCTACTACTGTCGGCAAGAATCCCTTAGAAGAAATGGAGTAGACTTCATAGACAACAAAAGAGTCCGAAATGCAGTTCAGTTCAGTTGCTCAGTCGTGTTCGATTCTTTGCAACCCCATGAACTGCAGCACGCCAAGCCTCCCTGTCCATCACCAACTCCTGGAGTTTACCCAAACTCATGTCCATTGAGTTGGTGATGCCATCCAACCATCTCATCCTCTGAAGTCCCCTTCTCCTCCCTCCCTCAATCTTTCCCAGCATCAGGGTCTTTTCAAATGAGTCAGCTCTTTGCATCAGGTGGCCAAAGTATTGGATTTTCAGCTTCAACATCAATCCTTCCAATGAACACCCAGGACTGATCTCCGTTAGTATGGACCGGTTGGATCTCCATGCAGTCCAAGGACTCTCAAGAGTCTTCTACAACACCATAGTTCAAAAGCATCAATTCTTTGGCACTCAGTTTTCTTTAGGGTCCAACCCTCACATCCATACATGACTACTAGAAAAACCATAGCCTCGACTAGACAGACCTCTGTTGACAAAGTAGTGTCTTTGCTTTTTAATATGCTGTCGAGGTTGGTCATAACTTTCCTTCCAAGGAGTAAGCGTCTTATAATTTCATGGCTGCAGTCACCATCTGCAGTGATTTTGGAGCCTGAGAACATAAAGTCAGCCACTGTTTCCCCATCTATTTGCCATGAAGTGATGGGACCAGATGCCATGATGTTAGTTTTCTGAATGTTGAGCTTTAAGCCAACATTTCACTCTCCTCTTTCACTGACAACAAGAGGCTCTTTAGTTCTTCTTCACTTTCTGCCATAAGGGTGGTGTCATCTGCATATCTGAGGTTGTTGATATTTCTCCTGGCAGTCTTGATTCCAGCTTGTGTTTCCTCCAGCCCAACGTTTCTCATGATGTACTCTGCATATAAGTTAAATAAGCAGGGTGACAATATACAGCCCTGATGTACTCCTTTTCCTATTTGGAACCAGTCTGTTGTTCCATGTCCAGTTCTAACTGTTGCTTCCTGACCTGCATACAAGTTTCTCAAGAGACAGGTCAGATGGTCTGGTATTCCCATCTCTTTCATAATTTTCCACAGTTTATTGTTATCTGCACTGTCAAAGGCTTTGGCATAGTCAATAAAGCAGAAATAGATGTTTTTCTGGAACTCTCTTGCATTTTTGATGATCTAGCAGATGTTGGCAATTTGATTTCTGGCTCCTCTGCCTTTTCTAAACCAGCTTGAACATCTGGAAGTTCACCATTCATGTATTGCTGAAGCCTGGCTTGGAGAATTTTGAGCATTACTTTACTAGTGTGTGAGATGACTGCAATTGTGCAATAGTTTTAACATTCTTTGGCATTGCCTTTCTTTGGGATTGGAATGAAAACTGACTTTTTCAGTCCTGTGGCCACTGTTGAGTTTTCCAAATTTGCTGACATATTGAGTGCAGCACTTTCACAGCATCATCTTTTAGGATTTGAAATAGCTCAACTGGGATTCCATCACCTCCACTAGCTTTGTTCATAGTGATGATTCCTAAGGCCCACTTGACTTCACATTCCAGGATGTCCAGCTCCAGGTGAGTGATCACATCATTTTGATTATATGGATGCAATTTCAGAAATGAAAGGATGATCTCTGTCATTTCCAAGGCAAACCATTCAATATTACTGTAATCCAAGCCTATGCCCCACCACTAATTCTGAATAAGCTGAAGTTGAATGGTTCTATGATGACCTAAAAGACCTTCTTGAGCTAACACCAAAAAGTGATGTTCTTTCATCATAGGTGACTGGAATGCAAAAGTAGAAAGTCAAAAGTTATCTAAAGTAACAGGAAATTTTGGCAAGGTATTACAAAATGAAGTAGGGGAAAGGCTAATAAAGTTTTGCCAAGAGGATGCACTGGTCATACCAAACCCTCTTCCAACAACACAAGAGACGCCTCTATACATGGATATCACCAGATGGTCAATACCAAAATCAGATTGATTATATTCTTTGCAGCCAAAGATGAGAAACTCTATACAGTCAGCAAAAACAAGACCAGGTACTGACTGTGGCTCAGATCATGAACTCCTAGTCACAAAATTCAGACTTAAAGTGAAAAAAGTAGGGTAAATCACTAGACCATTCAGGTATGACTTAAATCAAATCACTTATGATTATACAGTGGAAGTGACAAATAGATTCAAGGGATTAGATCTTCAGAGTGCCTGAAGAACTATGAATGGAGATTTATGACACTGTACAGGAAGCTGTGATCAAGATCATCCCCAAGAAAAAGAAATTCTAAGCAGCAAAATGGTTGTCTGAGGAGGTCTCACAAGAGCTGAGAAAAGAAGAGAAGTGAAAGGCAAGGGAGAAAAAGAAAGATATAGTCATCTGAATGCAGAATTCCAAAGAATAGTAAGGAGAGACAAAAAAGCCTTCCTCAGTGATGAATGTAAAGAAATAGAAGAAAGCAATAGAATGGGAAAGACTAAAAATCTCTTCAAGAAAATTAGTGATACCAAGGGAATATTTCATGCAAAGATGGGCACAATAAAGAACAGAAATGGTATGGACCCAACAGAAGCAGAAAATATTAAGAAGAGGTGGCAAGAACACACAGAAGAACTATACAAAAAAGATCTTCCTGACCCAGATAACCACGATGGTGTGATCACTCACCTAGAGCCAGCTGTCCTGGAATGTGAAGTCAAGTGGGCCTTAGGAAGCATCCCTACAAACAAAACTAGTGGAGGTGATGGAATCCCAGTTGAGATATTTCAAATCCTAAAAGATGATACTGTTAAAGTGCTGCACTCAACATGCCAGCAAATTTTAAAAACTCAGCAGTGGACACAGGACTGGAAAAGGTCAGTTTTTTTCATTCCAATCCCAAAGAAAGGCAATGCCAAAGAATATTCAAACTACCACACAATTGCACTCATCTCACATGCTAGCAAAGTAAGGCTCAAAATTCTCCAAGCCAGGCTTCAACAGTACATGAACCGTGAACTTCCAGCTGTTCAACCTGAATTTAGAAAAGACAGGGTAACCAGAGATCAAATTGCCAACAACCATTTCTACATAAAAGACGCAAGACAAAAAAAAAAAAAAAAAAAGCCAGAGAGTTCCAAGAAATCATCTACTTCTGCTTTATTGACTATGCCAAAGTCTTTGACTGTGTGGATCACAATAAAGTGTGGGAAATTCTGAAAGAGATGGGAGTACCAGACCACCTGACCAGTCTTAAGAATACTATATGCAGGTCAAGAAGCTACAGTTAGAACGAGACATGGAACAATGAACTGGTTCAAAATTGGGAATGGAGTATGTCAAGGCTGTATATTGTCACACTGCTTATTTAACTTATATGCAGAGTACGTCATGCCAAATGCTGGACTGGATGAAGCACAAGCTGAAATCAAGATTGCTGGGAGAAATATCAATAACCTCAGATATGCAGATGACCCCACCCTTATGGCAGAAAACGAAGAGAAACTAAAGCGCCTCTAAATGAAAGTGAAAGAGGAGAGTAAAAACCTGACTTAAAACTCAACATTCACAAAACTAAGATCATGGCATCTGGTCCCATCACTTCATGGCAAATAGATGGGGAAACAATGACAGACTTTATTGGGGGGGGGGGGAGGCCTCCAAACTCACTGCTGGTGGTGACTGCAGCCATGAAATTCAAAGATGCTTCCTCCTTGGATGAAAAGTCATGATCAACCTAGACAGCATATTCAAAAGCAGAGACATTACTCTGCCAACAAAAGTCTGTCTAATCAAGGCTATGATTTTTCCAGTGGTCATATATGGATGTGAGAGTTGGACCATAAAGAAAGTTGAACTTTGAGAAATTGATGCTTTTGAACTGTGGTGTTAGAGAAGACACTTCAGAGTCCTTTGGGCTGCAAGGCGATCAAACCAGTCAATCCTAAAGGCAATCAGTCTTGACTATTCATTGGAAGGACTGATGCTGAATCTGAAGCTCCAATACTTTGGCCACCTGATGTGAAGAACTGACTCATTGGAAAAGAGCCTGATGCTGGAAAAGATTGAAGGCAGGAGGAGAAGGGGAAGACAATCAGATGGCTGGGTGGCATCAACAACTTGATGGACATGAGTTTGAGTAAGCTCCAGGAGTTGCTGATGGACAGGGAAGCCTGGTGTGCTGCAGGCCATTTGATTGCAAAGAGTCAGACATGACTGAGCAACTGAACTGAACTAATTGATTATTTGTGTTGGCAGTAGTTTAGTTTGATTTTACTAAAGTTTTTTTTTCTTTGGTAATAACTGAGTGCAAGAAATGGGCATCAGAAGATCTCAGTTTCAATCCTAGTTTTATTAATTATACCTGTGTGACCCTGGAAAGCTCTCCTGCTCTCCCAGAAGCTTCGTTTCCCTCATTTGAAAAATATGAAATAATAATCTCTGCTTTCCAGTATTTTTTTTTTTTTTTTTGGAGGAAAGGGGAAGATTTTTTGATGAGAGGCATGTAAATTTAGTTAGTTAATTACTCAATTTGTGTTTGGTCATTTAAGATGTTTGAATTATGTTAGTGTTAGCCAAGAATTACAAGAAGAGAAATCTGGTTGAAATAAAGATGTGTCTAATTGAATTTTATTAAGACTGCAGCCCAAGGGATGCAGTTCCAAAAGCACTTGAATTGAGTTCCACCAGATTACCAAATGGGAGAAGCTTATGAAGGCAGAAAAATGCACAGCTACATAAATTGTTTGTCAAGAATTATAATTGGTGGGAATTCCCTGGTGGTCCAGTTTTTAGGTCTCCATACTTCCACTGCAGGGGGTTCCATCCCTGGTCTAAAGTTCCATCCCTGGCCAAGAATCTAAGATCCTGCATACCTCACAACTCAAAAAAAAAAAAAACAAAACAAAACCCAAAACAAAAAAATTACAATTGAAGCTCACAGAAAATAAGGTGCTTTTATTAAGAAAAAAATTGGTTGAAACTTAGAATGATTACTTACTTGTGAGATTGGAGGGGTTAGGATCTTTTGCACAGCAAAACTAAGCATAAACAAAACAAAGACAACCCACAAAATAGGAGAAAATATTTGCAAATGAAGCAACTGATAAGTGATTAATCTCAAAAATATACAAACAGCTCATACAGCTTAATTAAAAAAAAAAAAAAAAAATCCAGAAGTGGGCACAAGATCTAAATGGGCATTTCTCCAAAGAAGACATACAGAAGGCCAAAGAACACATGAAAAGATATTCAACATCACTAGTTATTACAGAAATGCAAATCAAAACTATCATAAATTGTCACTTCACACTGGTAAGAAGGGCCATTATCAAAAATCTACAAACAATAAATGCTGAAGAGGCTGGAGAGAAAAGAGAACCCTCTTACACTATTGATGGGAATATAAATTGGTACAGCCACTATGAAGTATGGAGGTTTCTTAAAAATCTAAAAATAGAGCTATCATATGATCAAGCAATCCCCTTCCTGGGCATATACTCAAAGAAAATAATTCAAAAAATAACATGTACCCTAATGTTCACCGCAGCACTATTTACAGTAGCCAGGACATGGAATCTACCTCAATGCCATCAACAGAGGAATGGATAAAAAGGATGTGATACATATATACAATGGACTATTACTCAGCCATAGAAAGAACAAAATAATTCCATTTGCAGCAACACAGATGGACAGAGGCAATGGTAGCAGCAGTCCTGGGAGGTGCCTTTTGTCAAGTGCCCTCTTGAGAGGTTGCTATTAACCCTATCATTCAGTTCAGTTCAGTTCAGCTGCTCAGTCATGTCCAACTCTTTGTGACTCCATGGACTGCAAGCACCAGGCCTCCCTGTCCATCACCAATTCCTGGAGTTTACTCAAACTCATGTCCATTGAGTCAGTGATGCCATCCAACCATCTCATCCTCTGTCATCCCCTTCTCCTCCTGCCTTCAATCTTTCCCAGCATCGGAATCTTTTCAAATGAGTCATTTCTTCACATGAAGTGGCCAAAGTATTGGAGTTTCAGCTTCAGCATCAGTCTTTCCGATGAATGTTCAGGATTGATTTCCTTTAGAAGGGACTGGTCAGATCTCCTTGCTGTCCAAGTGACTTGCAAGAGTCTTCTCCAACACCACAGTTCAAAAGCATCAATTTAAAAAAAAAAAAAAAGCATCAATTTTTCGGTGCTCAGCTTTCTTTATAGTCCAACTCTCACGTCCATACATGACTACTGGAAAAACCATAGCTTTGACTAGATGGACCTTTGCTGGCAAGGTAATGTCTCTGCTTTTTAACATGCTGTCTAGGTTGGTCATAAGTTTTCTACCACGGAACAAGCATCTTTGAATTTCATGGCTGTAGTCACCATTTGCAGTGATTTTGGAGCCCGCCGCCCCCACAATAAATTTGGTCACTGTTTCCATTATTTCTCCATCTATTTGCCATGAAGTGATGGGACTGGATGCCGAGATCTTAGTTTTCTGAATGTTGAGTTTTAGGCCAACTTTTTCACTCTCTTTTTTCACTTTCATCAAGAGGCTCTTTAGTTCTTCTTCACTTTCTGCCATAAGGGTGGTGTCACCTGCATGTCTGAGGTTATTGATATTTTCCCGGAAGTCTTGATTCCAGCTTGTGGTTCATCAAGTCTGGCATTTCTCATGATGTATTCTGCATGTAGGTTAAATAAACAGGGTGACAATATACAGCCTTGACGTACTCCTTTCCTGATTTGGAACCAGTCTGTTGTTTCATGCCCAGTTCTAACTGTTGCATCTTGACACGCATACAGATTTCTCAGGAGACAGGTAAGGTGGTCTGATATTCCCATCTCTTTCAGAATTTTCCACAGTTCATTGTGATCCACACAGTCAAAGCCTTTGGTATAGTTAATAAAGCAGAAATAGATGTTTTTCTGGAATTCTCTTGCTTTTTTGATGATCCAGTGGATGGTAGTAATTTGATCTCTGGTTCCTCTGACTTTTCTAAATCCAGCTTGAAGATCTGGAAGTTCACGGTTCACATGCCTTTGAAACCTGACTTGGAGAATTTTGAGCATTACTTTGCTAGCATGTGAAATGAGTGCAATTGTACTGTAGTTTGAGCAATCTTTGGCATTGCCTTTCTTTGGTATTGGAATAAAAACTGACCTTTTCCAGTCCTGTAGCCACTGCTGAGTTTTTAAAATTTGCTGGCATGTTGTGTGCAGCACTTTAACAGTATCATCTTTAAGGATTTGAAGTAGCTCAACTGGGATTCCATTACTTCCACTAACTTTGTTCATAGTGATGCTTCCTAAGACCCACTGGACTTTGCATTCCAGGACAGCTGGCTCTAGGTGAGTGATCACACCATCGTGGTTATCTGGGTCAGGAAGATCTTTTTTGTATAGTTCTTCTGTGTATTCTTGCCACCTCTTCTTAATATCTTCTGCTTCTGCTGGGTTCATACAAGTTCTGTACTTTATTGTGCCTATCTTTGCAGGAAATATTCCTTTGGTATCTCTAATTTTCTTGAAGAGATCTTTAGTCTTTCCCATTCTATTGTTTTCCTCTATTTCTTTGCATTGATCACCGAGGAAGGCTTTCTTGTCTCTCCTTACTATTCTTTGGAACTTTGCATTCAAAGAGGTGTATCTTTCATTTTATCTTTGCTTTTTTGCTTCTCTTCTTTTCACAGCTATTTGTAAGGCCTTGTCAGACAACCATTTTGCCTAATTGCATTTCTTTTTCTTGGGGATGGTCTTGATCACTGCCTCCTGTACAATTTCATAAACCTCCATCCATAGTTCATCAGGAATTCTGTCAGATCTAGTCCCTTGAATCTATTTTTCACTTTCATTGTATAATCGTAAGGGATTGGATTAAGGTCATACCTGAATGATCTAGTGGTTTTCCCTACTTTCTTCAATTTAAGTCTGAATTTGGCAATAAGGAGTTCATGATCTGAGCCGCAGTCAGCTCCCAGTCTTGTTTTTGCTGATTGTATAGAGCTTTTCCATCTTTGGCTGCAAAGAATATAATCAATCTGATTTGATATTGACTATCTGGTGAAGTCCATGTGTAGAGTCTTCTCCAGTGGCAGAACGGCACTGGAGCGGTGGCTGCGTGATGCTAGAGCAACTTTGAGGAGATATCACATGTCGAAGGACAGAGAAGCACCAGCAAGAGGGTAGGCATTGTAATGGCAGCTGCGTGGTGTTGGAGCAACTTTGAGGAGATACCCCATGTCCAAGGGCAAAGGAAAAGCCCCAGCAAGACAGTTGGAGAGGTAAAATCAATTTAGAATCAAACCTCATATCTGCCAGAGGTGCTCAGAGGGCTCAAACAAACCTTGTGTGCACCAGGACCCAAAAAACCCCAGAGACTGAGACAGAACTGTTATTGAGTATCTCCTGCGGAGATACAGGTCAGCAGAGTGCTGCTGCAGGGGCAGGGGCTCTGGGTACAGTAGACCTGGGTATGGCATAAGCTCTCCTGGAGGAAGTCACCATTAACCCCACCTTAGAGCCACCAGAACTTTCGCAGGACTGGGGAAGCAGATTCTTGGAGGGAACAAACAAAACTTTGTGTGCACCAGGACCCAGGAGAAAGGAGCAGTGACTCCACAAGAGACTGACCCAGACTTGCCCATGAGCGTCCAGGAGTCTCTGGTGGAGGTTTGGGTCAGTGGCAGCCTGCTGCAGAGTTGGGGGCACTGAGTGCAGCAGTGGGTGCATGGGACCTTTTGAAGGAGGTGGTCACTTTCTTCATTACCTCCACCATAGTTTGGCCTTAGGTCAAGTAACAGGGAGGAAACAAAACCCCACCCATCAACAGAAAATTGGATTAAAAATTTACTGAGCACAGCCCCGCCCATTAGAACAAGACCCCGTTTCCCCCTCAGTCAGTCTCTTCCATCAGGAAGCTTCCATAAGCCTCTTATCCTTCTCCATCAGAGGGAAGACAGAATGAAAACCCTATCATAGACCCTGTAAACTCCAAGACTGGATATAATAGTGCAGATGGTCCAGGATTTTGAAAAAGAATGGAGAAGATGCAAGAAATGTTTACCAAAGACCTAGAAGAGCTAAAAAACAAGTAAACAGAGATGAACAATACACTGGAAGGAATTAATAGCAGAATAACTGAAGCAGAAGAACAGATGAGTGACCTGGAAAACAGAAAAGTAGAAACACTGGCGTAAAACTGAATATAAAACAAGAATGAAAAAAAAAAAAAGAAGATAGACTAAGGGTCTTCTGGGACAACATTAAACACACCATCACTTGCATTATAGGGATTCCAGAAGAAGACAGGATGACAGGTTCAAGAAGGGAGAGTATAAGGATGTGCACTCATCTTCTCCTGCGAGAACACCAAAATCACAAGTAGCTGCTGAACAACCATCTACAGGAGAATGCTGGAACCCACCAAAAGAAGATGCCCTATGTCCAAGGACAAAGGAGAAGCTGCAACAAGATGGTAGGAAGGGTGTGACCATATTTAAAATCAAACCTCATACCCACCAGAGATGCTTGGAGAACACATACAAAACCTTGTGCACATCAGGACCCAGGGAAAGGAGCAGTGACTCCCACAAGAAACTAAGCAAGACCTGTCTTTGAGTGTTTGAGGGTCTCCTGCAGAGGCATGGATAAGCAGTGACCTGCCAGAGGGACAGGGTAGCAACAGTGGGAGGTGTGGCATGTGGCATAAGTCCTCTTGGAGGAGGTCACCATTAATAATATAGAGCTGCCAGGTGGGTGATCCACAAGCTGGAAAACAATTATACCAAAGAAGTTCTCACAGTGTTACAAAATTTCTAGGCCCCCAACAGACTTCCCAACCTGGGGATCCAGCAAAGGGACTGAGAATCCCCAGGGAATCTAACTTTGAAACTAGCGGGGCTTGATTATGTAATTTCCACAGGACTGGGGAAACAGAGAGTCTTGGAGGGCACAAGTAAATTTCCCAAGGGAAATGAGCATTGACCACACAAAAGACTAAGTCAGACTTGCCTATGAGTGTCCAGGAGTCTCCAGCAGAGGCGTGGGTTGACAGTGGCCAGCATGGGGTCAGAGGCACTGACAGCAGCAGCCCTAGGACATGTTTTCATAAGTCCTTTTCAGGGAGGTCACCACTTCCCTTACTATAGTTTGGCCTAGGACAAACACAGACCCACTGATTAGCAGAAATTAGATTAAAGATTTACTCAGCATGACTCTGCCTATCAGAGCAGACCTAGTTTTCCCCACAGCCAGCCCCTCCCACCAGGAAGCTTGCACAAACCTCTTTTCCTCATCTATCAATGGGCAGACAGAATGAAAACCACAGTCACAGAAAACTAACCAAAATGATCACACGGATCACAACTTTGTGTAATTTAATGAAACTATGAGGCATGCCATGTAGGGTGATCAAAGATGGTTGGGGTCATGGTGGAGAATTCTGACAAAACATGGCCCCCTGGAGAAGGGAATGACAAACCACCTCAGCACTCTTGTCTTGAGAACCACATGAACAGTATGAAAAGGAAAAAAGATATGACATGGAAAGATGAAAACCCAGTTTGGTAGGTGCCCACTATGCTACTGGAAAAAGAGTGGGGCAATAACTCCAGAAGGAATGAAGAGCCTGAACCAAAGCAGAAATGACACCCAGTTGTGGATGTGACTGGTGGTGAAAGCAAAGTCCAATGCTGTAAAGAACAGTATTGCATAGGAACCTGGTATATTAGGACCATGAATCAAGGTAAATTGGGACTGGTCAAGCAGGAGATGGCAAGAACGAACGTCAACATTTTAGGAATCAGTGAACGATAATGGGCAGGAATGGGCGAATTTAATTTAGATGACCATTATATCTACTACTGAGGGCAACAATCCCTTAAAAGTAAAGAAGTAACCCTCAAAGTCAACAAAAGAGTCTGAAATGCAGTACCTGGGTACAATCTCAAAAACAACAGAATGATCTCAGTTCATTTCCAAGGCAAACAATTCAATATCTCAGTAATCCAAATCTATGCTCCAACTACTAATACTGAAGAAGATGAAGGTGAATGGTTCTGTGAAGACCTACAAGACCTTCCAGAACTAACACCAAAAAATTGTCTCCTTTACATCATAGGGAACTGGAATGCAAAAGTAGGAAGTCAAGAGATACATAGAGTAACAAGCAAGTTTGGTCTTGGAGTACAAAATGAAGCAAGGCAGAGGTTAACAGAGTTTTGCCAAGAGAACACACTGGTCATAGCAAACACCCTCTTCCAATGAAACTCTACACACGGATGTCACCAGATGGTCAATACCAAAATCAGACTGATGATATTTTTGACAACTGAAGATGGAGAAACTGTATACAGTCAGCAAAAAACAAGACTGGGAGCTGACTGTGTCTCAGATCATGAGCTCCTTATTGCAAAATTCAGACTTACCTTGAAGAAAGTAAAGAAAACCACTAGACCCATTCACATATGATCTAAATCAAATCTCTTATGATTACACAGTACAAGTGACAAATAGATTCAAGGGATTATATCTGATAGAGTGCCTGAAGAACTATGGACAGAGGTTCACAACAGTGTACAGGAGGCAGTGATCAAAACCATTCCCAAGGGGGAAAAAATGCAACAAGGCAAAAATGGTTGTCTGAAGATGCCTTCCCAATTGGTGAGCAAAGAAGAGAAGTGAAAGGCAAAGGAGAAAGGAAAGATATAACCATCTGAGTGAAGAGTTTCAAAGAATAGCAAGGAGAAATAAGAAAGCCTTCCTAAATGAACAAAGCAAAGAAATAGAGGAAAACAATAGGATGGGAAAGACTAGAGATCTCCTCAAGAAAATTAGCTATACCAAGGGAACATTTCATGCAAAGATGGGCACAATAAAGGATAGAAATGATATGGATCTAACAGAAGCAGAAAATGTTAAGAAGAAGTGGCAAGAATACACAGAAGAACTATACAATGAATGTCTTAATGACCCAGACAACAACAATGGTGTGCCCACTCACCTAGAGTCAGACATCCTGGAGTGTGAAGTCAAGTGGGCCTTAGGAAGCATTACTATGAACAAAGCTAATGGAAGTGATGGAATTCCAGTTGAGCTATTTCAAATCCTAAATGATGCAGCTTATAAAAGTGCTGTACACATTAGGTCAGCCAATTAGGAAAGTTCAGCAGTGGTGACGGGACTGGAAAAGGTCAGTTTTCATTCCAATCCCAAAGAAAGACAATACCAAAGAATATTCAAACTACTGCACAATGCACTCAATTCACATGCAAGCCAAGTAATGCTCAAAATTCTCCAAACTAAGCTTCAATAGTATGTGAACAGAGAACTTCCAGATGTACATACTGGATTTAGAAAAGGCAGAGGAACCAGAGATCAAATTGCCAACACCCATTGGATCATAGAAAAAGCAAGGGAATTCCAGAAAAACATCTTCTGCCTCATTGACTACACTAAACCCTTTGACCACATGGATCACAACTAACTGTGGAAAATTCTTAAAGAGATGGGACTACCAGAGCAGCCTATCTGCCTCCTGAGAAACCTGTATGTAGGTCAATAAGCAACAATTAGAACTGGACATGGAACAACAGACTGGTTCAAAATTGGGAAAGGAATATGACAAGGCTGCATATTGTCATCCTGCTTATTTAACTTATATGTAAAGTGCATCATTCAAAATGTTGGGCTGGATGAATCACAAGCTGGAATCAAGATTGCAGGGAGAAATACCAGTAACCTCAGATATGCGGATAATACCGCCTTAATGAGAGAAATAAAGAGAAACTAAAGAGCCTACTGATGAAGGTGATTCCTTCATTGGAATGACTGATTCTGAAGCTGAATCTCCAATACTTTGGCAACCTGATACGAAGAGCTGACTCATTGGAAAAGATCGTGATGCTCAGAAAGATTGAAGGCAGGAGGAGGAGGGGGAGACAGAAGGTGAGATTGTTGGATGGCATCATCAACTCAAAGGACATGAGCTTGAGCAAACTCCAGGAAATAGTGAAGGACATGGAAGCCTGGCGCGCTGCAGTCCATGGGGTCGCAAAGAGTCAGACCTGACTGAGCAACTCAACAACGAACAAGAAGAAGAGAGAGATAACAGAACTGAGAAAACATTCGAGAAAATAGTAGCTGTAAACTTCCCTAGCATAGGAAAAGAAATACTCAGCCGAATCTAGGAAGCACAGAGAGTCCCAGGCAGGATAAACCCAAGGATGAACACACCAAGACATGTAGTAATCAAACTGACAAAAATTTAAGACAAAGATAAAATATTTAAAAAATCAAGGGGAAAAATGACAAAGAGCATACAAGGGAACTCGCATAAATTTAATCAGCTGATTTCTCAACAGAATCTCTACAAGCCAGAAGGGAATGGCACAATATATTTGAAGGGGTGAGAAGGAAGAAGATACAACCAAGAATACTCTACCCATCAAGACTGTCATTCAGATTTAAAGGAGAAATCAAAAGCTTTACGAAGGCAAAAGTTAAGAGAATTCAGCACCACCAAACCAGCTTTACAACAAATGAAAAAGGAGCTTCTCACAAGAGAAGGAAGAGACCAACCTACAAAGAATAAACTCAAAACAATTAAGAAAACGGTAATAGGAACATATATATTGATAATAACCTTACATATAAATGGATTAAATGTACCAGCCTAAAGATAGACTGGGTGGATGAAAGATGAAATATATGCACTTACGCAATTCCACGTACCACATCACTCTAATTAAGCCTCCAACATGTAATTATTTTATACTGTTAGGTTAATCATGTTTCCACTATGGCTTGCAATTGCAATTATATATTTTTTGTCTGGCTATTAATTGTGAAAACTGATAAACATCTTTCATTATTGTGATTATGTGACTAGTGTTCATTTAATACCATTGTATCATGATTGATCAACAGAAGATAATAGAACTCTATATCACTAAAATTACCATTTAATAGAAGAACCTGTAATCACTTTTTCAAATCCAGATGCACATTAGAATTATCTTTGAATTTTTTGAAAAATACAAATGCTTAGGTATTGTTTTTTTCTCTGAAGTTCCAGATGTGATTCTAGTGAGCAGCCATGTTTAAAAGTAACTGGATCATATGATAATCTTTTATTTTTATCTAGTTTGTTTCACTTTTTCTCTTTCATATCAGTGCTCCCATTTCATTTAGTTTATGTTCTCCAATTTCTCTGTCTCTTTTTGTTGTTGTTCTTTCTCAAACCTTTATCAAGTGTAGCAGAAAAGCTTTCATTTATATATGTATAATACAATATATATATTTTAGAAAACTTATGAATTTTTGCTTAGCTAAAAAATATATGACATTTTGGTTCCACTTGTTTTACTACATATGAATAGAATGCTAGAATTCTAATTTATATCCACTCAAACCTTTGATATAATTCCATTTATTCTGGCATCAAGTATTACTGCTGAAAGTCTAGAAAGCTTATTATCTTAGTGATTTTTTTAAAATTTCGAATGAGGCTTGAAACTTCTAATCCAGTTTTGAAAAATAGTAAAGAGATACTATGTTGTAAAAAAAAAAAAAAAAAAAGGAAATTAACAGTATTAGCTGGGCTTCGCTGGTAGCTCAGCTGGCAAAGATTCTGCCTGCAATGCAGGAGACCAAAGTTCATTCCTGGGTTGAGTGGATCCCCTGGAGATAGGCTACCCACTCCAGTATTCTTAGGCTTCCCTGGTGGCTCAGAGAGTAGAGAATCTACCAGTGGTGCGGGAGACCTGGGTTTGACACCTGGATTGTGAAGATCCCCTGGAGAAGGGCATGGCAACCCACTCCAGTACTCTTGCCTAGAGAATCCCATGGACAGAGAGGAGCCTGGTAGGCTACAGTCCGTGAGATCACAAAGCAACTCGGACACAACTGAGCAACTCAGCAAAACTCAGCACAGAGCATCCAGTATTAACTAAAGCACAGATTTTGTTCAAATTTCACAAAATTTTATACTAGTGTCCATTGTTTTTTTTCATACTTTATTCAAGATTCCACATTGTGTTTAGTTGCCTTGAGCTGCTTCAGCTGCATGCAGCAAATTCTGCTAAATGTCCTTTTCATTTTTATTCCATTACAAATATTTTCTAATTTTCCTTGTTTTGGCTTCTTAGATACACCCATCATTTAAAAGTGGACATTTAATTTCCAGATACCTGGAGTTTTTAAAGTATCCTTGATATTAATTTCTCATTTAGATGCTTTCTTCTCTTCAATCACCCTTTGTGCTTTTTGTTTTAACCTTTTTAAGGTTTACAATGGCTAGGTCAAAGATCTGTCTTGATAAATGTCACATTGCACTTGAAAATATGTGGGCTATTTAAAAATATCTTTTGATATTGATTTCTGACATAATCCACAGTGGTAAGAGAACACACTCTGTATGATTTCAATATCTCTAGATCATAAAATTTTTGCACCTTGTTTTATGTCCCTGGATATGTTCCACTGTCTCCTGGTTTATAGTATATAGGTGTTGGTCCTTTATTGGACCAGAACCTGGTAGTGGACGATAAGAAAGTGAAAGAAGGAAAGAGGCTAACATTCCCTGGGTTACGCAGCCGGCTTTCACACTCCAGGGAATCAGCCAGAAATAGAGAAATAGAGAGAAGGAAAGAAAGACACGGGGACCAAGGCTCTGATGGAGCAAAGGTGTTTTAATCAACATGCTGTGGGCATATATACTGTCTTACAAGGTAGTTATTCTCAGCAAAGATAAAGATTAACATTCCAGACTTACAAAACACAAGGTGATCCCTATTAAAGAGAGAAGAGGGTACTTATCACCATAATGAGAAACTAACAAAGGAAATGCCTGGATTCCCCAGCCCCAGGAAAGGCGTGCCTCTCCTCTTCATTCCTGAATATTCAGGAATTAATAAGGGCCAGAGGATTCCTGACAGATCCAAAAGAGCACACAGGAAGCCTCCTGTTAAATGCTTCCTGACATATGGGAACTTGAATAGAATTTGTATACTGCTATATGTGTGAAATGGAGAAGGAAATGGCAACCCACTCCAGTATTCTTGCCTAGAGAATACCAGGGATGGGAGGCTGGAGGGCTGCTGTCTGTGGGGTCACACAGAGTTGGACACGACTGATGTGACTTAGCAGCAGCAGCATTATGTGAAAATTGTATAAATCTAAATATGTTGAATTGGTTCATAGTGCTTTTCAGATCTACTATATACTCCTTTTCTTTCTAGTCATTCTATTAATTTTTGAGGATTTGATATTGAAACCAAAAACCTTAATTTATCTACTTAAAAAAAGTATTCAATACACAGTGGAACTATATGCAAATTTGTTCTATATTTTCCATGTTGCCTGTAAATGTGGCATCATACTTTCATAATTTAAAGGATTAAAAATATTTAAAAATTAAAAAAATAGATAACTAGCTAGGACTTACTGTATAGCACAGGGAGTCTACTCAATATTTTATAATTGTCTATATGGGAAAATAATCTAAAGTGTTATAGCCACGCTTTCCGGGAAACAGACTCACTCAGAAGGACAATGCAGATAGTGGAGTGCAGTTTATTACGCCGGCGGGCCCAAGGCAGAGTCCCCTCTTAGCCAAGGACCCCGTCCAGCATTTGTGAAAATCTTTTATACCCCATGCGTACGTGTCTAAACCCACCTCCTATCCCATGTGTATGTGTCTTAACCCACCACTTGCCCCATGTGTACGTGTCTTAACCTACCACCTGCCCCATGTGTACGTGTCTTAACACACCACTTGCCCCATGCGTACGTGTCTTAAACAGTCAATAGTCAATAAGCCCGCAGTTACATTCCAACCAGTTAATAATCGATAAGCCTGTGATTACATCTTGACAGATACGAAAAAAAAGTTTATGACCTGTCGGGAGACAGGTGTGATTACGGTATGCTTCCTCTTAGGCAATGAGTAGCCTGGATGTGATCTTCAGGATTCCTCTGTCTGGAGGGGGTCTTATCCTTCCATTGTCGTCCTCACAGGCACTAAGCAGAGAGTTCAGAGTCCACTGGAGAGGCAGTCGAGCACAGCCAGCACGGACAGGCCTGAGATGGAGTTCAGACCCTATGAATTCCTTCTTCAAAAGGATAAAAAGAGTGGATATATATATATGTATAACCTATTCACTTTGCTGTATACTTGAAACTAACATTTGTAAATCAAGTATATGCCAATAAACTTGTTTAATTTGGTAATAAATAAATAACAATGGCATAGAATATACTGATTGTCTTCAAAGTCATAAATGTGCAACTGATCATTGATTTGAATCCAGAGTTTTGAGCTGTTTTCTGGCATCAAATTATTTATTTCAGTGGTTCTCAATCCTGACTGCACAGTGGGAATTTTTTTTTTTTTTTTAAATTATCAAACATGGATCCCAGCCCAGTACAAGTAAATGACAATCTCGAAAGTCATTACTGGACAGAGGGAAAACAAGACTAAAGGACACTTTAATTTTATCTTTATCAGTGGCCAAAGTCCACTCAGAATAAAGTATAAAGTGGATGTGATTGATTGATATCTTTAGTCCTCAGAGAGACCAGTGTTGAATCAGCAGGGACTTAGATTTCAGGCTCACAGCCATCTGAGTGAGAAGAGACGGCGTCAATGGATCTGGCTGTGGCCCTGGTGCTCTGTCTCTGCTCTCTGCTTCTCCTCTCACTCTGGAAACAGCGCTCTGGGAAAGGGAAGCTCCCGCCGGGCCCCACTCCTCTCCCAATTCTTGGAAACATCCTACAGTTAGATGTTAAGAACATCAGCAAATCTTTAACCAAAGTAAGTAGACTTTATGCTCCTCCAGTGACTTGAAAAGGATAAGTAAATTAAGTCCAGTTTTAAAAATAATATATATTTCTCTGGGCACATTGTTGTTTTTCTATTACTTTTTAATTTGTATTTATTTATTTTTTAGTGCATTGGGTCTTCCTTGCTGCACACAAGCTTTCTTGAGTTGTGGCAGATTGAAGCTACTCTCTAGTCATGGTGCACAGGCTTTTCATTCTGGTGGCTTCTCTTGTTGTGGAGCATGGGTTCTAGGGCACATGGACTCAGGAGTTATGGAAAACAGGTTTAGTTGCCCTGTGGCATAAGGAATCTTTCTGCACCAGGGATTGAACTTTCATCATCAGGTGAATTCTCAACCACTGAACCACCAGGGGAGTCCTGGGCATGTTGTTAAAACAGATCAGCAAATTACTCCCTGTAAATTCTGGTATTTCTGTTGCCTTTTCTGGCCTGTCATTGTCATAAGTAGAGAAACGAAGTAATGTTTTTTGTGAGCAGAGAAATATTTGCCTTTGCACATGTAATAGAATCAAAATAATAAAGTGACAAAAGCTGCAAGTGTTACTTCCCTTCTTTGTTTCACAGCCGCTTGCTGTGATTTGGGACTGAAAGTAAATGATAAGTGTTTTGTGATTAGAGATTTCCTTGCAGAAGTCTTTTACTATATAAGCTGTGTGTTTTGTTCAGATGGCCATGAAAATAGAACTTTTATGAAGAAGTACATTGTGCTTGGTATTAAGGAAATAGCTCTGCATTCAGCACAAGCATGAGTGAATGAGAGAAAGAAGTCACCAGTCAGGGTCCCACTGGGGGCAGCAGCACTCATTTGGATTCTGCAGGAAGCTGCTGTCTGTACCCTGTGAATACTGCAGGATGGAAGATATTGTTCCTCCATGAGATATGCATGTCCTGATGCTGCCTCTATGATGCTTCGTGACACCAGTGGATCTCAAACTAAGCTGGGCATTAGAGTTATCCGAATTCATTTTTTAAAATATGGAATTCTAGTATTCATCATAGGGCTAGGGAATATGAATTCCATTGGAAGAACCCTACACATGGTTCTGAAGCAGTCAGCTAGGTGATGGTTTAAAGGTGGGCCTCAGGGATTGATGCATTGCTCCTTAAGGATCAGAAGGTGAATAAGAGTTTCAAATTTAAATCTTCTATGTAGTAGCCACGGCATGCTGGAAAGAAAATGGAATTCTCCAGCCTGTTTCCTTATTTATTGCTATTTTTGTTGTTCAGTTGCTCAGTCTTGTCTGACTATTTGCTACCCCGTGGACTGCAGCATGCCAGGCTTCCCTGTCCATCACCATCTGCCGTAGCTTGCTCAAACTCATGTCCATCGAGTCAGTGATGCCATCCAGCCATCTTGTCCTCTGTCATCCCCTTTTCCTCCTGCCTTCAATCTCTCCCAGCATCAGGATTTTTCAAATGAGTCACCTCGTTGCATCAGGTGGCCAAAGCATTGGAGCTTCAGCTTCAGCATCAGTCCTTCCAATGAATATTCAGGGTTGATTTCATTTAGGATTGACTCATTTGATCTCCTTGCAATCCAAGGGACTCTGAAAAGTCTTCTCCAACACTACAATTCAAAAGCATCAATTCTTCAGCTCTCAACCTTCTTTATGGTCCAAGTCTCACATCCATACATAACCGCTGGAAAAACCATAGCTTTGACTAGATGGACTTTTGTCATCAGAGTAATGCCTCTGCTTTTTAATATGCTGTCTAGGTTGGTCATAGCTTTTCTTCCAAGGAGCAAGGGACTTTTAATTTCATTGCTGCAGTCACCATCTGCAGTGATTTTGGAGCCCAAGAAAATAAAATCTGTCACTGTTTCCATTGTTTCCCTATCTATTTGCCATGAAGTGGTGGAACTGGATGCCATGATCTTAGTTTTCTGAATGTTGAGTTTTAATCCAGCTTTTTAACTCTCCTCTTTCACTTTCATCAAGAGTCTCTTTAGTTCCTCTTCGCTTTCTGCCATAAGGGAGGTGTCATCTGCATATCTGAGGTTATTGATATTTCTCCTGACAATCTTGATTCCAGCTTGTGCTTCATCCAGCCTGGCATTTCTCATGATGTGCTCCTTATTTATAAGCTGGGCAAATAAACCTGCTGAAGGTGCTGATATGAGAATTAATTATAATCTGGGTACCAGTTACTTGGGCCATTGCCTCAAATAACAGATGGAAATGGAAACAGTAACAAATACTATCAAACTTATGTATTAAATTCAGAAATATTTAGGATGTATGTGGCAGAATGAAAGCATAATAGTAGGATGATAATACATTCTGCCTTGGGCACAATACAGTTTCAAATACTGACTTATTTTGCTATTATGTGCACCTCCCTTTACAGCTCTCAAAAGTCTACGGCCCTGTGTTCACTGTGTATTTTGGCATGAAGCCCACCGTGGTCTTGCATGGATATGAAGCAGTGAAAGAAGCCCTGATTGATCTGGGAGAGGAGTTTTCTGGAAGAGGCATACTTCCACTGGCTGAAAGAGCTAATAGAGGAAATGGTATGTGTTAAGCATTGGCAATGGGAGTGGGCAGGATGGAAACAGGAACTTGAAGAGCTTTCCAGCAGAACTTGGTCCATGTGGGAGGCTGCCAAGTGTCAGCTTACTTCTCCTTCCCTTGGACCTCCCTCCTTGTTTCTGTTTCTCCTCCTGGTAGGAATCCTTTTCAGCAATGGGAAGACATGGAAGGAGATGCGGCGCTTCTCCCTCATGACCCTGAGAAATTTTGGAATGGGGAAGAGGAGCATTGAGGACCGAGTTCAAGAGGAAGCCCGCTGCCTGGTGGAGGAGTTGAGAAAAACCAATGGTGAGCAATTCTATGCTCTGTAATAGCTCTATCCTTAATAGTCTTCTCTCTCTCATATGTGTTTACTTAATTGAACTATATTCTTATATTCAGTCTCACAGACACATCTGACAGTTTTTCCAGGACCCAGGCCTGAAGTTCTGGCTAATAGTTACGTCATCTATGATTTCAGTCCATTAGGAATATCTATCTCAGTGCAATTCTCCTCAATCGTGAGTCCTCTGTAAAGGCAGGAGTGCATGCTAAGTCTCTTCAGTCATGTCCGACTCTTTGTGACCTTATGGACTGTAGCCCACTAGGCTCCTCTACCCATAGGATTCTCCTTGCAAGAATACTGGAGTGTGTTGCTGCCCCCTCCTCCAGAGGATCTTCCCAACCCAGGGATCGAACCTGTGTCTCCCTCTTAAGTCTCCTGCATTGGCAGGCAGGCTCTTTACCACTAGCTCCACCTGGGAAGCCCTCTCTGTAAAGGCAACACTATTTAAAGATATCAGCATCAATTATTTCTTGCTACTCAATACTCACTATATTTATGCTTTGAAAAAAATATATGCTACACATATTTAGCACAATACACCAAACCAAGTGATTAACATGAAATGTTTTATTTAACTAGATTTCAACCTAATCAATACCTGTTTACCCTATCTTCTCTAACTAGAATTTGACTCTGTTTTCATTTTACCAAACGTTGTTCCATCATTATTGGATTTTGATAACAAATTTATGGTAATTATTTACTTCCCACTACCAGGCACAAAGTGTTTGTCATAATGACTCTGATTTTTCAACTTGTATTACAAATTACACTGTTTTAATTTTTTTCTTCAGAGTTAAAGACTGAAAATCAGATTTCATGTGAATCACATATAGATGAAATTTCCCAAAGTTTCAAAATCACCCTCTACCTATAAAGTAAAATAAACTTTATTTCAACCTTACAAGCCTGGACTATAAAGGAGCTTGGCATAGGAACCACTAAGTATACATTTTCCTTTTGTTCCATGCCCTAATATTTCTTTGCAACACTTAAAAAAAATTTATAGCAAATAACATAAAACATGAGATCTAGCCTCTTAACATATTATGGTGTGCAGGACAGTATTATTAACTATAATCACACAGTAGGCCTCTAGAACTTTCATCCTTCATGACTGATACTCTCTACCCACTGAACTCTCCATTTCCTTTCCCTGAAGCCCTGCTAACCAGCAATCTACTTTCTACTTCTGTGAGTTTGACTTCTTTGGCTACTTCATCTAAGTGGAATCATGCAACATTGGTCATTTCATAACTGACTTTTCTATCTAGGAAAATATGCTCATGGGTCATCCATATTGTAGTACGTGACAAGATTTCTTTCATGTTTATGACGGAATAGTACTCCAGTATGTGTATTTACACATTTTCTTTTTTGCTAATTATTGAGGGATATTTAGGTTCTTTCCACCCCATAGCTGTATCTATCTGAGATCCCAAATCAGTTCAGTTCTTTTGAATAAAAACTCCTAAATGGGACTTCTGGGAAATATAGTAATTGTATTGAATATTTTTATTTTTTGAGGAGCCTCCACAGTCAAAATATGAACACAAGGGCTGGTCCCAACCACACCATTAGTTATTGATAAGCTGAGACCAGCACAAAACTTAATGATTAGTGATGTTAGCATCACCTTAGATACCTATTGACCAATCTTCTTTATTTTTTTAAATGAGCACAAGTTAAAAATGTTACATACTCATTAATGAGGAAATAAGTTACAAGTAGTAACAGAGTGTTCCAACCAGGTTATACGACAAGGGTGGAAAAGTACAAATTTATTTAGAGTGAAAAAATGTTGATATGAATGTGCAAATGAAGACAAAACTAGCTAGGAAAGCCAACTGAACCTCTACAGAACAAAGTTTGTATGTTTAGAGACAAGAATTATTTTGTGTCACTATCTATTGCTGAAAATTGAAAAAGTTGCAAAATATCTCCCATAATACAAAAGAGTGAACTATATAGATAGTGCATACTTTTCTACTGAACCATACATTTTCCCTACGTGGTAGCTGTAACTACACCTACATATCCAGGTTTTTAAAAAACCAACTTCCTGAATGGATGTGGTCTACACTCAATATTTCCCCCCAGCTTCATTGAGATAAAATTGATACTGTGTGAGTTTAAAGTATACAATATGTTGATTTTATATACTCATATATTGCAATAGATTACTACCATAGCATTGTCTAGCACCTCCATCAAGTCCCATAATTACCTTTCTTTAGAGAACACATAAAAACTAATTTCTCAGCAATTTTTAGGTATGTAATATGGCTATGTTAATTCTATTAATATTGTTGTGCATTAGGTTCCCCAGAATTGATTTATTTTCTAACTGGAAATCTGTACTCTTTGAGTGACATCTCCTTATTTCCCTAACCTCCTGCCCCCTAGAAACCATCCTTCTACTCCGTTTCTATGTGTTAGTTTTTGTTTTGTTTTTTTTTCAGATTCCACATATAAGTGATTTCATATTGTATTTGTCTTGTCTGTCTTATTTCACTCAGTATAATATCCTCACTATCCATTCAGTGGTAGCAAATACAAGGATTTACTTCCTCTCATGGCTGAATAGTATTCCATTGTGTGTGTGTATGTATATATCACTCAAGTGCTGCACTTAAAGTGATACACAGTAGACACTTGAACAACATGGGTTTGAACTCATTGGTCCACTGATATGAATATTTTCCAGTAAGTACTTGCTACAGTACCACATGATTTATGCTTGGTTGGAGCCTGGAATATGTAACTGCAGATGTGGAAAGTCAACTGTAAAGTTATACATGGACTTTCAACTGTGGCCAGGTGGGATGGGGGTCAGTGCTCCATCCACGTGTTGTTCAAGGGTCAACTCTCTGTGTGTATATTTATTTTTTCTTTATCCATTCAACAGTTGATGGAGACTTAGTTTGTCTCCATATCTTAGATATTGTGAAAAATGCTGCAATAAACATGAAGTACAGAAACCTCTATGATATTCTGTTTTCATTTCATCCAGAAGTAGCAATGCTAGATCATATGATAGTTCTATTTTTAACATATAGAGGAACTTCCACACTGTTTTACATAGTGACTGTAGAAGTTTACATTCGCACCAATAGTGTTTAAATGTTCCCTTTTCTCTACATCCCAGTCAACCCTTGTTATTTCTTGACTTTTGATGGCAACCATTCTAACGTATGTTTTGTGGTTTTGATCTCCATTTTCCTGACAAATGGTAGTGTTGAGAACCTTTTATGCACTTGTTGGCCATTTGCATGTCTTTTGGGAGAAATGTCTGCTCAGTTCCTCTGCCCACTTTTAACCAGGTTGCTTTTCTTTTTATTGCGTTCTATGAGTTCTCTACATATTTTGGATATTAACCCCTTATAAGAAATATGGTTTGCAAATATTTTCTCACATTTTGTAGATTTCCTTTCATACTTATTTTGCTGTGCAGAAAAGCTTTTTACTTTGATGTAGTCCCATTAGTTTACTTTTGATTTTATTGCTTGTGCTTTTGGTGTCGCATTAAAAAAAAATCACATTGCCAAAACCATTCTCAAGGAGTGTTTTCTCTAAGTTTTATTCTAGTAGTTTTAGGCTTTCAGGTCTTCCATTGAAGTCTTTAATCCACTTAAAGTTAACTTTTGTGAGTGGTAAAGATAGGGGTCCTCTTTCATTCTTTTGCATGTGAATTTGTAGTTTTCCTAACACTATTTATTGAAGAGACCATCCTTCTCCATTTAGTATTCTTGGCTCCCTTGTCAAATATTAGTTGATAATATATGTATGGGTTTGTTGCTGGGCTCTGAATTCTGTTGCATTGGTTTATGTGTTTGTTTTTATGCCAGTACAATATTCTTTTGATATCTTAGCTTTGTAATATGATTTGAAATCAGAAATTTTAATTTGTTCAGCATTTTTCATTCTTCTTGGAATTTCTTTGGGTATTTGGGGTCTTTTTGTAATTACATGTGGATTTTTAGAATTATTTTTTGTATTTCTGTAAGAAATGCCATTAGAATTTGATAGAATTTGATAGAATTACAATGACTCTACAGACTGCTTTGGATATTATGGACAAAATAATAATATTAATACTTCTGATTCATGGACACTAAATAGCTTTTCACTTATTCATGCCTTATTTAATTATTTTCATCAGTGTCTTTGAGAGATCAGTATACAATACTTTTATTTCATTGGTTAAATTTATTCCTAAGCATTTAATCATTTTATTTTTTTTTTTTGCATTTAATCATTTTATTGTGAGAAAAATGGGATTGTTTTCTTTACTTCTTTTTCAGACAGTTTGTTTTTAATGTACAGAAATGCAAATCATTTTTTATGTTGACTTCATATCCTGCAACTTTACTGAATTCACTGATTAGTTCTAACAGTTTTTAGTAGGGTCTTCAGGGTTTTCCATATATAAGGTCATTGCATGTGCAAACAGACTTTTTTACTTCTTCCTTTTCCTTTGCATGTGTATGCATGCTCAGTCATGTCTAACTCTACAACCCTAAGGTCTGTAGCCCGTCAGTCTTTTCTGTCCATGTTATTTTCCAAGCAAAAATACTGGAGTGGGTTGCCACTGAGAGACTGCTGGGGCTAGGATTCCAGTACTATATTGAATAGGAGTGGTAAGAGTGGGCATTCTTATTGTTCTTGATCCTAGTGGAAAAGCTTTCGATGTGTCACCTTTGAGTACAATGTTAGCTGTGGTGTTTTCATAGATCACTTTCAGTTGTAATGTCTCATTTTTTATGTTGACTTCATATCCTACAATTTTATTGAATTAACTGATTAGTTCTAAGTTTTTAGTAGGGTCTTTAGGGCTTTCCATATATAAGATCATAAGATGTGCAAGCAGACAGTTTTTACTTTTTCCTTTTCCTTTGGACACATTTTATTTTTTTTTACTGAGAGATAACTGTGGCCTGGACCCCCAGTACTATGTTGAATAGGAGTGGTAAGAGGAGGCAATCTTATATTTTTCCTGATCCTAGAGGAAAAGCCTTCAGACTGTCAACTTTGAGTATGATGTTAACTGTAGGTTTGTCATATATCACTTTATTATGTTGAGTAATATATAAGTGTTTTTATCAAGAAAGAATTCCTAATTTTGTCAAATGCTTTTCCAACATCCATTGTGTTGATTTTTGCTTTTCATTTTAATAATGTGGTATATTGCATTGATAAATTTGCATATGTTCAAAAGAGTTTGAGAAGGATTGGCAATATTTCTAATCCTTAAATATTTGTGCAATTCACCAGTGAAACCATCTGGTTCTAGGCTTTTTTTGTTGTTGGGTTTTGATTACTGATTTAACAACATTATCATTTTTGGTTTGTGAGATTTTCTGTTTCTTCATGATTCAGTCCCAACAGCTTATCTATCCATTTCTTCTATGCTATACAATTTGTTGATGTCATAGTAGTTGCTTCAACTTTTTTTGTATTTCTGTGGTATCAGTTGTAATGTCTCATCTTCACTTCTTATTGTTTTTCATTTGAATTTTCTCTTTTTTAATTAAAAATTTTTAAATAGCACTTGATATTTGGAGTGAGACTTTCTTGTACACCTTTTCATCCATTTATTTATTTGTTGTGTTTTGGCTGCGTGGCATGCGAGATCTTTGTTCCCTGACCAGGGATCAAACACATGCCCCCTGTATCAGAAGTGCAGAGTCTCAACCACTGGACTGCCAGGGAAGTCCCTGCCCTCTCTCTTTTTTTAAAGATAATCTAGGTAAAGGTTTGTCATTTTATCTTTGAATTTCTATACTAGAGGTAATGGTGGTTTATACACCACCACTACATTACCGTGGTATTCTGGATTCGTCGATATATTTACCTATATAAGCAAGCTTTATACTTTTGTGCTATGTGTTGCTGTTCAGTGCCCTATTGTTTCAACTTTAATGACACATTTTAGCATTTCTTGTAAGACATGTCTACTGGTGATGAACACCTTCAGCTTTTATTTGTCCTTTATTGGAGAATTGTTTTGCTAGATATGTTAAGAGTTTTCTTGGTTGACATTTTTTTTTTTCTTTTCACTGTATCATCCCACTCATTTCTGGCCTGCAACATCTCTGCTTAGAAACCTGCTGTTAGTTAGTTGTATGATGCTTCTGTTGTAAGCGACTACTTCCTTGCTGCTATCACATTTCTCTTTTTATCTTTGACTTTCGGCGATTTGATTATAATGTATTTCAATGTGGATTCTTTCGTTCATCCTAGTTAGAGTGTGTTGGCCTTCTAGAATCTGAGTGTCAGTTTTCCCCCTGATATGGAAAGTTTTTGCCACTATTTCTTCAAATAAGCGTTCTGTCCCTTTCTATCTCTCTTCCTCATAATATGCATATTGATATAATTATTGGTGTTCTGTAAGTTCCTTAGGATTTCTTCATTCTTTTTCATATTTTTCCTTTTTAATCTTCTGATTAAATAATATGAGCACGGGCTTAGTAGCTCTGAGGCATATGAGATCTTAGTTTCCCAACTGGGAATGGAACCCATGTCTCTTGCATGTGAAGGCAGATTCTTAACCATTGGACTACCAGGGAAGTCTGTGTTTGATTCTTTCTTGTGTTGTGTTTTGTCTCTTTGTTGACAGTCTCATTTTGTTCGTGAATCATCCTCTTGAACTGATGAAGCATCTTTATCTTTATTAAAAATTCTTTGTTCATATAAGTAATATCTCCATTTCTTTAGGATCAGTTTCCAGAGATTTATTTTCTACCTTTGAGCCATGTTTCCTGCTTCTTTTTGTATTTTCTGACTTCCTGTTGAAATCCATGATTTTGAAAAAATAATTGCCAACCCTCTCAGTCTTTTTTTTCTTTTAATGAGTAGTTCACATCTGATTTGCCTTCTTTTTTAATTATTTAAATTTAATTAATTTATTTTTAATTGGAGGATAATTGCTTTACATTATTGTGGCCCAATATTTATATAAGGCAAAACTCTCACCAGGTATCTTGGCTAGGGATTCTGGGGGCCTCTGAAATCTTTTACTTTTGAAAATGAAGATGCAACTTCTCTGGCCTTGAGTGTAAAATTTCACAATTAGTGAAGCTTGCCAAATTCATTCCAGGTAATCTCTTGTTCCCTTTGTTGTCTGTCTGCAGCAAGTTCCCCCTTAATACCCTGAATCAGATGAGACAGATACCATTCTCTTGGGTAGCCCTGCAAAAAGCCTGAGCCCCAGATGCAAGCTCTACTCCTCTACCATCTCCTTCAAGAAAAAGCCTTAAGTGGTTCACTTTCTCTAGATTGTGCCAAGCCATGCTGGCCATAGTAAACCACTATCCTCACTTTCCTTTATTCTCAGTTGTCCCAGACATCCATACAATCCTTGTTCTGAGAACACCTCAAGTTCATTAAGATAGAAACCATTTCTTAAAGAAGCCCCTGAAAAGTCAGTTCATTTGGATGCATGCTTCATCCTTCTGTTTCCTAATGGAGTAGTCACTGCCTTGGCCATTCTCTTCCAGCATTGGGTTGTGCCAGGTTGGGGGAGTTGCTAATACAGGAAAAATGAAATTTCAATTTTTTAAGTTTTAATATGGCTGTTCTTAGCTGTGTACTCATCTATGGTACTGCAATACTTAACTGGATTCTGAAAACCTCATTAAAATTTTTACTGCATTTATCATTTCTAAATCAGTGTTTCTATGGGAGAACATGGGCTAGGACACCATTTTCCTGATGTCACTCTGTCAGTATATTTTTGATTCAAGTAATTCTTAATCTATAGATATGAACATTTTATCTTTCCACATAATGAATTTTCATTGATCATTTCATTGCAGCAATTTTGTTTTATAGATCTCCTACCATAAAAGAAAACTTTACCTCTAATGTGATTTCTTTACTGGAAATATGATAATTTTTATTTCAATGATGCATTTAAAACTGATTGAAATATACTGTTCTGTTGCTAGCTACACAGAATAATATACCAGATGTTCACACAGGACAACTCTGTCCAAATAATTAATTTTTGATCTGAAAGGAAATGATTAACATTTAATTCCTAGGGAGACAGTTTTTTAAAAATTTTCATCAATTTGTCTTTTCTGCTTCACTTACTTGGGATTTATGTTTGAAATTGAAATTTTACATTTTATTCATATTTTTCTATGATCCAGCATATGTTGGCAATTTGGTCTCTGGTTCCTCTGCCTTTTCTACATCCAGCTTGTTCATCTGGAAGTTCTTGGTTCATGTACTGCTGAAGCCCAGCTTAAAGGGTTTTTTGGATGATAGAAAAGGCAAGGGAATTCTAAAAAATTCATCTGCTTCTGCTTCTGCTTCATTGACTCTGCTAAAGCTTTTGACTGCTTGTTGTTGTTGTTCAGTCCTTTGGTTGTGTCCGACTCTTTGCAACTCCATGGACAGCAGGACACCAGGCTTACTTGTCCTTCACCATCTCCTGGAGCTTACTCAAATTTATATCCATTGATTCAGTGATGCCATCCATCCATATCATCCTCTCTCGTGCCCTTCTCCTCCTGCCTTCAATCTTTCCAAGCATCAGTGTCTTTTCAAGTGGGTCAGCTCTTGGCATCAGGTGGCCAAAGCATTGGAGCTTCAGCTTCAGCATCAGTCCTTCCAATGAATATTCAGGGTTGATTTCCTTTAGATTGACTGATTTGGTATCCTTGTAGTCCAAGGAACTCCCCCACAGTCTTCTTCAACACCACAGTTCAAAAACATCAACTTTTCTGCACTCAGCCTTCTTTATGGTCCAACTCTCACATCCATACATTACTACTGGAAAAACCATAGCTTTGACAAGACGGAATTTTGTTGCAAAGTACTGTTTCTGTTTTCTACTATGCTATCTAGGTTTGTCATAGCTTTTCTTCCAAGAAGCAGGCGTCTTTTAATTTCATGGCCTCAGGCACCATCTGCAGTGATTTTGGAGCACCCATCCAAAAAGTAAAGTTTGTCACTGTTTCCATTGTTCCCCATTTATTTGCCATGAAGTGAATGGAACCAGATGTTATGATCTTTGTTCTTTGAATGTTGAGTTTTAAGCCAACTTTTTCACTCTGCTCTTTCACCTTTATCAAGAGGCTCTTTAGTTCTTCTCCACTTTCTGCCATAAGGGTGGTGTCACGTTCATGAGGTTATTGATGTTTCTCCTAGCAATCTTGATTCCAGCTTGTGCTTCATCTAGCCCAGCATTTCCCATGATGTACTCTGCATAGAAGTTAAATAAACAGGGTGACAATAGACAGCCTTGTCATACTTTTTTCCCAGTTTTGAAAAGTCCACTCTTCTATGTCCAGTTCTAACTGTTGCTTCTTGACCTGCTTACGGGTTTCTTAGGAAGCAGGTGAGGTGGTCTGGTATTCCTATCTCTTTAAGAATTTTCCAGTTCGTTGTGATCCACACAGTCAAAGGCTTTTAGTGTAGTCAATGAAGTAGAAGTAAATGTTTTTCTGGAATTCTCTTGCTTTTTCTAAGATCCAACAGATGTTGACAAATTGACCTCTTGTTCCTCTGCCTTTTCTAAATCCAGCTTGAACATCTGGAAGTTCTTGGTTCACATACTGTTGAAGCCTCACTTAGAGAATTTTGAGTATTATTTTGCTAGCATGTGAAATGAGTGAAGTTGTGCAGTAGTTTGAACATTCTTTGGCATTGCCTTTCTTTGGGATTGGAATGAAAACTGACTTTTCCAGTCCTGTGGCCACTGCTGAGTTTTCCAAATTTGCTGGTATATTGAGTGCAGCACTTTCACAGCATCGTTTTTTTTAGAATTTAAAATAGCTCAGCTGGAATTACATCACCTCCAGTATCTTTTTCACATGATGTTTCCTAAGGCCCACTTGACTTCACACTCCAGGATGTCTGGCTCGAGGTGAGTGATCACACCATCATGGTTATCTGGGTCATTAAGATCTTTTTTGTATAGTTCTTCTGTGTATTCTTGCCACCTCTTCTTAATATCTTCTGGCTCTGTTGGGTCCATGCCATTTCTGTCCTTTATTGTGAGCATCTTTGCATGAAATGTTCCCTTGGCATCTCTGATTTTCTTGAAGAGATCGCTAGTCTTTCCCATTTTATTGTTTTCCTCTATTTCTTAGCATTGATCACTTAGGAAGGCTTTCTTATTTCTCCTTGCTATTCTTTGGAACTCTGTATTCAGGTGGGTAAACCTTTCCTTTTCTCCATTGACTGCATGGATCACAACAAACTGTGGAATATTCCTAAGGAGATGGGAATACCAGATCACCTGGTATGGATTGACTGGTTTCATCTCCTTGCTGTCCAAGGGACTCTCAAGAGTCTTCTGCAGCACCACAGTTTGAAAGCATCAGTTCTTCCACTCTCAGTCTTCTTTTTTTGTCCAACTCTCACATTTATACCTGACTACTTTAAAAACCATAACTTTGACTATATGGACCTTTGTGGGCAAAGTGATGTCTCTGCTTTTTAGAACACTATCTGGCTTTGACATAGCTATTCTGCCACGGAGCTAGCATCTTTTAATTTTGCAGCTGCAGTCACTGATTTTGGAGCCAAAGAGCATGAAATCTGACACTGTGTCCACTTTGTGCCAGTCTATTTGCCATGAAGAGATAGGATCAGATGCCATGATCTTAGTTTTTTGAATGTTCAGTTTTAAGCCAGCTTTTTTCACTCTCCTCTTTCACCTTCACCAAGAATCTCTTTAGTTCTTCTTCACTTTCTGTCATTAAAGTAGTATCATCAACACTGAATATGCTTTGGAAGGACTGATGCTGAAGCTGAAGCTCCAATACTTTGGCCAACCATGTGCGAAGAGTTGACTCGTTGGAAAAGATCCTGATGCTGGGAAAAATTGAGGGCAAGGGGTGACAGAGGATAAGACGATTGAATGATATCACTGACTCAATGGACATGAGCTCGAGCAAAGTTAGGGAGATAGTGATGGACAGAAGTCTGGCGTGCTGCAGTTTGTGAGGTCACAAAGAGACAGACATGAATTAGTGACTGAACAATTCATGTTTTAGACAAGAAAGCCATTTTATAAAAAGTTATTTTTCTTGCTTTCATTTCTTTTATTTGTTTTTTGTTGGAGGAGTTTTGCTTTACAATGTTGTGGTGGCCAACACTGTTCATTCCGTGTTGATTTTAGAGATGATTCTTTCAACTATTAATTATATAAAGCATTTTGAGGTTCTCACTATTCTCTTTTTTTCTTTATCAGTGCTTTATTTTCTACAGGCTTTGCAAACAGATAATATTCAGCGCTGATAAGTTTAGGTTATAAAATGATATAAAAACAGTCTTTTAAACTGTTTTATTTTTTTTTCCTTCAACTTAACAGTCCCCTTGGGTGAAAAGAGTACAAGTTAAGGCAGTGGATTTAAATTGAATTTTTTGTCAAAAACCATTATTTACAAGGCTAGGGAGAAATGATCTACTCAGGTTAAGGTAAAAGTGATGTGTTGACTTTATGCATGTGGAATACTTTGCTGTTAAGGGAAATAGCAGGTAAAATATTGCCTTGTGAAAATGAAAGTCACTCAGTCATGTCCAGCTCTTTGCAACCCCATGAACTATCCATGGAATTCTCCAGGCCAGAATACTGGAGTGGGTAGCCTTTTCCTTCTCCAAGGGATCTTCCCAACCCAGGGATCGAACCCAGGTCTCCCACACTGCAGGCAGATTCTTTACCAGCTGAGCCACAAGGAAGCCCAAAATATTGCTTTAGAGTTTCTAAAATTACCTTTACCTGTTATCTTAAATACAAATGTCTTATGTATGTTTTAATGACATGTTTAAATTGTTTGTTATTCTTTAGGGTTGCCCTGTGACCCCACTTTCATCCTGGGCTGTGCTCCCTGCAATGTGATCTGCTCCATTATTTTCCAGAACCGTTTTGATTATAAAGATCCGATTTTTCTAGATCTAATGGAAAGATTGAATGAAATCCTCAGGATTCTGAGCTCTCCATGGGTTCAGGTGAGGTCAAGGTCCTTCTTCTCCGGGAATCATTTCTGCTTTTTTCTCCATGAGGTCCAGATACACCAAGCTGCGAGGCGAATGTGTGAACAGCACAGTCCTGCTCAGAGCTTAGTATCACAGAGTGCTCATCTGGGGACGATGGTGGAGCCCTTTAACAATAGACAGGAAAATTCATGCCCAGAATACAGAACTGTAATTCAATCCTATTGACACTGTTCAGTGGTTTTCCCACCAATTTCCAAAACCACCTTCCATAAACTATTTTGGTAGCTTCCTGAAAGTATGCCTACAGCAGTAGAAGGACTTCCGTGTCCTGGAAAGCCTTCCATTGCCCACAAGTCTTGTCACCCAGTCACCATTTAGGACTTGTTTGGCACATTAAGTTGGCAGAAATATCTGTGTTTGGAAAGGAAAAGAATGTCTCAAGGGGGAGAGTACTGCCAGGGGACACTGACTAGGACAGGAATGTTTGGTTCTACAATTGGCATCTTAACTGACAATGTAATTGCTTTGGGGATGATAAAGGTAATTGGGGTTTTTTGGTGTAGGAACCACAAACCCGCATCATAGGTGTACCTTTGCTGAGCTGACATGTTCTGCCCTCTACCTAAAAGAAAATGATGTGACCTTGCAGAGGTCACTTAATTGCTCTGGGGGCCAGTGACTTTATCACATTGAGTTAAGTCTCATGGTTTTTAGTATTCTTTCAGTCCTGAAACATGATCTTATGTTTGAGTCTATGAGACAGCAGTAGAAACATCAGGGACCAGCTCTGGACTGGATATCAGGTTGTCCAAACTCTCTTAACCTCTGCTGTTTGTCATCTGCAAAATGTGAGTCATAGTATTTCATGCCATCCCATAGAAGGGAAGAGTTGATAAGAAAATGAGATAATTTTTATAACAGTTCTTTTATACTATACATATAATATACGATTATAGGAAATGATTATCATCTTTGATCCCTGGTCAGAATGTTCTCCCTCATAGACATCTATCAGTATAGCAAATTATGTACCTGTAAGGTAAAAATTTCCCTCAATACAGAGACCATATTATATTAATACTTATAATACCATTTCTGACCAGGGTTTGGCATATGGTATAGAAGTATTATTAAAGTGATCTTTATTTAATAAACAGTTGTTTCTCTCCTAGGTTTGCAATAATTTCCCTGCATTCATTGATTATTTACCAGGAAGTCATAACAAAGTACTTAAAAATGCTGCTGATTTAAAAAGTTATGTGTTGGAGAAAGCAATGGAACACAAAGCATCCCTGGATATTAACAACCCTCGGGACTATATTGATTGTTTCCTGATCAGAATGGAGCAGGTAAAATGTTAATGACAGTTCAGTTATCTGATTGTTGTGCATTCTGTGGTTCATTGACTAGTTCTGTATTTACCAGAGTTATTTTAATGGTCAGGGAAGCAATGCTGTCAAGCATTTTAAATACCTATTGTGTGCATGATAAGTAGAAAAATTGATCCTGCTCTTTGTGGACTAAGAATCTACCCAAAGAGAGACAGAATGACACCTCAGGTGAAATGTAAACAATTACAAACAAGTTGTTGTTTATTCACTAAGTTGTGTCCAATTAGTTTGAGAAAATACAAAATATCATGTTGTAATGTGAAGATGATCATGGTAATTGCACACACTGTGTGAGGGAATGGAAAAGAAAGGCTTAAGGCAGCTGGCCTTCCTGTATGTCCAGTGGTTGGAAATATAATAATATACTTGCATTGAAAGACAGGGGAGGGAATTTCAGATGGGTGTATGCTGTATTCAGCAGTGCAGAGAAGTGTGATTGGAAAGAGTAGGTGGATGGAAGAGCGAAACCTTAATTGAGTGTAAAGTAAAATGGATTGATATAGATATGGAGTTGGAAATTGGTGTCTATGAGCATGATTTGTGGAAAAGACTGTTTTTCCCACATGAGTCATCTTGACATCCTTGTTAGAAATTAGTTGACTCAAAATGTGGGGGTTTATTTGTGTAATCTCAATTCTATTTCGATAATCTCTGTCAGTCCTTATGTCAGTATCACATCATCTGGCGGTCTTAATTACTAGCTTTGTAGTTAGTTTTGAAATTGAAACGTCCTTTAACTTTGTTGTTCTTTCTAAAGATTCTTTTGGCTTTAGTGATCTCTTAAATTTCCACGTGTATATTAGAATAAACTTGTCAATTTATACCAAGAAGGCAGTAGTGGTTTTTATAGGGATTGCAAAATTTTAGTGAGCCTATGCCTCTGGACTGTTAATTTCATGTGTGTTCCTCAGTGTTTTTCTCCCTCCTTAGATTGGGCAGGAAAGCGAGAGTGGGCCAGAGCTGGGAATCACTTCTCCCACAGCTAGAGCTAGCTGAATGGAATATTTCTCTACTCTCAGGTCAGTTAGTGTCTGATAAAACCCCAGCAGGTGAGACTCTGGTTAACCAGCTTCTCTTGAGGACAGGCCTTCTTAAGACTGTATTTGGCTACTCAATCTTGCAATATCTTTTTTCTTCTTTCACATTCAACATATTTGTATATTTAGGTCTTAAGTGACTTTCTTGTAGACAATGTAGATTTTTATTTCAAGTTTGAGGAATTAATATAATAAACATATAACATATTAGCTTTAGATGTACAACATAAAGATTCAATATATGCATGTATTGCAAAATGATTACCACAATAAGCCTAATTAACATCCATCTCACATATAACTGCATTTTTTTTCTTGTGATAAGAATTTTTAAGATTTACCTTCCTAGCAACTTGCAAATTTACAATATAGTATTAACTATAGTTATCATGCTGTATTGCACATCCTTAGGACTTATTTATATTTTACACCTGGAAGTTTGTACTTTTTGACCACATTCATTTATTTTCACCCCTCTTCATCTCTGACAGCCACCAATGTGTTCTCTGCATTTATGAGTTCAGGTTTTTATTTTATAGTCCACATATATGTGCATGCTCAGTCGCTCAGTTGTATCCGACTCTTTGTGACCCCATGGACTGTAGCCACGAAGCTCCTCTGTCCATGCGATTCTCAAGTTGCCGTTTCCTACTCCAGGGGATCTTCCTGACCTAGGGATCAAACCCAGGTCTCTTGTGTCTCCTGCTTTGGTAGGTAGATTCTTTAGCACTGCACCGCTGAGAAAGCCCATAGTCCACATATGGGTGAGATAATATATTTTATTTTCTCTTCCTGATTTATTCCATTTAGCACAATGCCTTCTAGTCCCTTCTAATCCCTTTCAGGATTTCCTTCCTTTTTATGGCTATATTATACTCCATTATAAATGGGATATTTATATATACGGTTTAAAATGATTAGATGTAGTGAATGATTTACTTCAGTATACTACTTTTTATTGTAAAAAGTACAATACCAGAAACTTTCTGGTAAGTTTTTAAATTTTTCTGGTATTGTACTTTTAGCTCCTGAATTTCTATTCGTTCTTTATTATAATGCTGTTCTTATTATTGATATTCCCTATTGTTCTGACACTTTTCTGATATTCTTAGTTCTTTGTATATGGTTTCCTTCAACTCTTTGCACATACCTAAGACATGTATCTTATAGTTTTTAATCTAGTAAGTCCAATGTCTGGGCTTTCTCACCAATGGTTTGTGTCAATTTTTTTTCAGCTGTTAATGGACCATACTTATATGTTTTATATAATGTAATGTGATAACTCTTGAAATAAGATTTTACGCACTTCTAACAATTGTTATTGTTATTTGATGAAGACTGTATTCATTCCTTTGTAGTAACTTTTCCAGATTATTTTTGCCAAGACTATTTTCTTATCTTATGTGGTCACTTGACTTTCTGTTCTGTTATCTCCATAGGCAGATAGTGACCTTACAGAGATTCTCTTAAATACCTGTACCTAAATATAAATGGGAAAAGAAAGCATTCTCTTTATGTTTTCAATGAAAGCCATGGAGATTGAAACAGTGACTGTCCTCTGTGCCAGCCTCTCAGTGATCCAAACACACAATCCCAATGTAGAAAAATGTGGTCCAGTTTCCTGCTCTGAGATCCGCTGGCTACACCACAAATACAGTCTACACTTTCCATAACTGTCTGCCTTGGAACTGGGTTATGAGGAATGTTAGCCAGCATGGGAGATGTCGCATTTATAAGACATTGCACTTAAGCACATCGGCTGCAAATGTCGAACTAGTTTCCAGAGTCCCAAAGTAGTTGCTCAGATACTTTGTGCATGGCCAGTTGTTGTTTCAGTGGCGGGATGGATTTCTGAAACTTCCTATCTACCTTCTTTGTGACATTAATTCAGTAATGCTATCATAACAATACTGAGTGTTTTGATCTATGTTGAGGAAGGCTTTTTATTTATATGCATGCTAAGTCACTTCAGTCCTATCTGACTCTGTAGACTGCAGTCTGCCAGGCTCCCCTGTCCATGGGATCCTCCAGGCAAGAATACTGGAGTGGGTTGCCACGCCCTCCTCCAAGAGATATTCCCAACTCAGGTATCAAACCTGTGTCCCTTCCATCTACCTGCACTGGCCAGTGAGTTCTTTACCACTAGTGCCACCTGGGAAGACCTTTATTTATATAAGCTTTCTTTAATCTTTCAACATTGTTTTATATAATTCCTTTCAGCAGTTTTTTCTATAGCCTAATAATGATAGGCTATATACGCATAACTGCTTTATCTTCAAATCCAATTCAAGAAATGAAAATACTAGTATTGTTTTATGAGTTCACTGCCTTTCTTACTGACTTCTGAATTGACAAGCTTGTAGCTTGTGTAAAGACACAGGCGATGACTCTTTTTCTAAAATGTATACTCATTCAGAGTATTTGGTCTCCCTTGAGTGTGTTTATTACTTAATATTAGACAGGGCACTGGACCACTGGAGGTTGCAAATGCATTGTGAAATAATACTGGCCTAAGGACAGGTTCTCAATGTTGTTGCATGTTAACAGTCCCTTCTACTCAGTATTTAAAGCAGCCTGCTTACTTTTACTTGTCAAATGCTTTTTTTGTTATTGTTGTTCTAATTCTGTGAAAAAATGCCCTTGGTAATTTGATAGGGATTACATGAATCTGTAGATTGCCTTGGGTAGTATAGTCATTTTCACAATATTGATTCTTCTGATCTACAAACATGATATATCTTTCCATCTGCTTATGTCATCTTTGATTTTTTTCATTGGGATCTTATAGTTCTCTGAGTACAGATCTTTTGCCTCATTAGGTAGGTTTATGCCTAGATACTTTATTCTTTTTGGTGTGATGGCAAATGAGTCTGTTTCCTTCATTTCTTGTTCTGTTCTTTCATTGTTAGTGTATAGGAATGAAAGAGATTTCTTTTCTATGTATTAATGTTGTATCCTGCAACTTTACCAAATTCATCAATGAAATCTAGTAGTTTTATGGTAACATCTTTAGGATTTTCTGTGTATAATATCAAGTATAATACCATTGGTTGCAGTGTGGTGGGTGTGTGCTCAGTCATGTCCAATCCATTGGTTATTTAATAACATATTGTTCAGCCTCCATGTGTTTCTGTTTTATACATTTTTTTCCTGTAATTGACATCTAATCTCATAGCCTTGTTGTTGGAAAAGTTTCTTGATATGATTTCAATTTTCTAAAATTTACTGAGTTTTGATTTGTGACCCAAGATGATATCCTGGAGAATGTTCCATGTCTGCTTGACAAAAAAGTGTATTCTTTGAATGGAATGTCCAATTAATATTTTTTATATATCTAGGACAGTAAGTTTATCTAGTCTAATGGGTTATTTAAGGCTTGTGTTTCCTTCTTAATTTTCTGCCTGGATGATCTGTCCAGTGCTGTAAGTTTAAGTTGCCCACTATTATTTTGTTACTATAGATTTCCCCTTTAATGGCTGTTAGCATTTGCCTGATACCCTGAGGTGCTCCTATGTTGGGTGCATATGTATTTACAAATGTTACATCTTCTTGGATTGATCCTTGATAATTATGAACTGTCCTTCCTTATCTCTTGTAATAGTCTTTATTTAATTTACTTGTTTATCTTTATTTATTTGGCTGTACCAGGTCTTAGTTGTGGCACGCAGGATCTTCTAATTGTGGCATGTGAACACTTAGTTGCAGCATGTGAGATTTAGTTCGCCAACCAGGGATTAAACCTGGGCCCCCTGCATTGGTAGTGCAGAATCTTAGTCACTGGACCACCAAGGAAATACCAGTCTTTATTTTAAAGTCTATTTTGTCCGATATGAGTATTGCCACTCCAGCTTTCTTTTGATTTCCATTTGTATGGACTATCTTTTTCGCCTTCACTTTCAATCTATCAAATACTTGTTTTGAGTAAGAAAGAGGAAGTGTACCAGTAGGCTTCTTTTTATATCATGTTGGCAAAAAATTAAACTGCATAACCTGAAAGTGAATGTGTTAGTCACTCAGTTGTATCTGCCTCTTTGCAACTTCATGGACTGGAGCCCACCAGGCTTCTCTCTGTCCATGGAATACTCCAGGCAAGAATACTGGAGTGGGTGGCCATTCCAACATCCAGGGGATGGAGAAGCCATTGCCTTCTCCAGGGGATCTTCCCTACCCAGGAATCAAACTTGAGTCTCCTGCATTGCAGGAAGATTCTTTACCATCTGAATCACTACCTAAATGCAAAAGAGGCTGATGAATGGAACTTTTAGGCAAATGAGGAATAAGGCAGGAGAAAATGGCATTTAAGTCAACTAATCTATAATATTTTGTTTTTCTGTACAGTGGTTTTTTTCCTGTAATTGCCAAGTAGTTTATATGTTGCCTAAACTTTAAAACACCATGAGTTATTTTGGATTAAGTGCAATTCTGATAAACTAGCGTGTCAAACAATTTTATCAAATCATTCCTAGGAAAAACAAAATCAAAAATTAGAGTTTACTTTTGAAAACTTGACAACCACTGTATTTGATTTGTTTGGAGCTGGGACAGAGACGACAAGCACCACTCTGAGATATGGGCTCCTCCTGCTGCTGAAGCACCCAGAGGTCACAGGTATGGTACATGGTGAGCAGGGTGACTGCAAAAGAGATATTGGAAAGAGACTGGGAGTGTTTTCCAGCAGCATCTGGATTTCATGAGAGGTCATGTGTAGCAGGCACTCCCAGTATGAATTGGCCTGGGGCTGCATAATGGCTTTATTATGGAAAGGCCACTTTGTTGCCACCTCATTCTGAAAATGCAGTGTTCTAAAGCCAGGGTAGGAAAAATGGAAACTCTCTTTGCAGCTACTGTTGCTAAGTCGCTTCAGTTGTGTCCAACTCTGTGCGACCCCATAGACAGCAGCCCAACAGGCTCCTCTGTCCCCTGAATTCCAGGCAAGAACCCTGGAGTGGGTTGCCATTTGCTTCTCTGGAAACTCTCCTTACTGAAGCCTAAATGGAAATCCTAGAAATTTAGTGAGGTAGCCAGAGATAACGTCTACTTTCTGGGAAGTGATCTAAAAATTTAGATTCGTAAGAAATTGTACTAATCAGGTTTAAGGTACCTGTAAAGGCAATGGCAACCCACTCCAGTACTCTTGCCTGGAAAATCCCATGGACGGAGGAGCCTGGTAGGCTGCAGTCCATGGGGTCTCGAAGAGTCAGACATGACTGAGCGATTTCACTTTCACTTTTCACTTTTATGCATTGGAGAAGGAAATGGCAACCCACTCCAGGGTTCTTGCCTGAAGTATCTGAGGGATGGGGTCACACAGAGTTGGAAACGACTGAAGTGACTTAGCAGTAGTAAAGGTATTTTATTAGTCCAGAAGTCTGGTTCTAGAGAAACAGTGCTTGCCAAAGTAAGAACTCTGATGGTCTATAATTTTATCTTTTACAAAGAACATTATATAAGACATTTACATTTAAAGAGTTATGATTATTCATAGCAATTTAGAAACAATGTCCTGTCATGTGTCAGGATGTCTCTACAATGACTATGAACTATTACAAATGAGAATCACTCTCCTAAAGTTGGACAAGAGGAGGCCAGAAAACAGCCACAGATAGATCTTTAACAAATTTCTAAAACACAGAGACCATATTGAAGGGTGATAATGAAGTCAGTAGAGAAGATGACGTCGTATCCTAAGTATCAGAAAAAGAAGATACTTCGCTGGTAACTCAGTTGGTAAAGAACCCACCTGCAATGCAGGAGACCCTGGTTTGATTTCTGGGTCAGGAAGATTCCCTTGGAGAAGGGATAGGCTGCCCAGTCCAGTATTCTTGGACTTCTCTGGTAGCTCAGATGATAAATAATCCATCTCCAATGTGGGAGACCTGAGTTCGATCCCTGGGTTGGAAAGATCCCCTGGAGGAGGGCATGGCAACCCACTATAGTATTCTTGCCTGGAGAATCCCCATTGACAGAGAAGCCTGGTGGGCTATAGTCCTTGGGGTCGCAGAGAGTCGGACATGACTGAGTGACTAAGCACAGCACAGAGAAGATTAAGTTGTGTCCTAAATATCAGAAAAGGAAAATACATAATTAGGAAAAGTTATTTATATCCCTACCATCCTGTAAGTTTCAGCATTTAGAAGTAGCAGGTGTCAAACAGAATAGAGGGAGACAAAGGCTGATAAAAGTAGCTCACCTAGCCACAACTCTTTGACAACTCCCTAGTGGCTCAGAAGGTAAAGAATCTGACTGCAATGCAGGAGACCCAGGTTCAATCCCTTGGTCAGAAAGATCCCCTGGAGAAGGGAAAGGTAATCCACTCCAGTATTCTTCCCTGGAGAATTCCATAGACAGAGGAACCTGGAAGGCTACATACAGTCCATGGGATCACAAAGAATGGGACATGACTGACAGACTAACACTTTCACTTTATCAGATCACTGTGTTCCCCCAATAGGATGAGAGAGGTTTACTCTCTAGAGAAGTGGAATCTAAGAGGCCCAGGACACTGGGCAGAGACAGGAGGAAAGAGTGAGGTCACAGCATGGAAGAAAGTGTAGGGAAGAATTCACATCTTGAATTCAGACTCAGCTCCTTTCTGCATCCTGCTTCCTGAAATTCAGCAGCAAGAGAAAACCTCCAGAGAGTGAGCACTCTGGAGAAAAGACCTCCAAATAGTGCCATGTAGATAGATAATTCTCTTAATGTGTCTAGCAGAGTGAATGAAATAAAAACATTCACCCCAAGATAGAAGATCGTGAAACTTCAGAACACCAGGATAAAAGAGGAAATTGCAAAAACTTTCGAGAAATTTAGCAGGTCATAGATAAAGGATTAGAGTCCACAACAGCATCAGAATTCAAGAGCAACTATCAAACTGGGTATTGATTTTATAAAGGGTAATTTCAGACCAGTATGTTTGACAAAATTTTTACCCACTCTTTCCCTTTTCTCATCCAAATGCCTGAAGTCATGTCATAGGAAGTCATGGCTCCAGAAATCTTGAAAACTCATGAAGGAGAATGAAAATGTCAGGACTATTGCTAGGTATCAGGCATAGAAAATATTCACTTCAAAATGGATTAGATAGATAAAGCAGCTATGAAGGGAGACACCAAACAAAAGAGAAGTGATTGATGATCTGAGATTTCCTTATAAAAGGGGAATTATTATTTGGAGTTTGGAATATTTATCTCAGTATTTGGAAATATTTCTAGATCAAGGTGCAGAAATTTATAAGATGAAATAAAAAGACATATTTAAGTCCAAGAAAATACAAAAAATGAAACACAATCATAGTTTTCTGATTAGGAAGCTTTGTTTATGTAGTCAGAATGATGATAAAATGAAATTCTAACAGCCAAAAGTTGTGATTTAAATATATTGGGGGAGATGGAGTAACAAGAATTATGTGTGTTATGTGTGTTCTGTATCAAGTGGAGATGGAGCTATACTAATAAATTATCATCTCCCATAGGACAATATTGTCTAGAAATAAGTATGTTAAAAATAGAAACAGTGAAATATTATTTAGAAATATAGCATCAATTTCAGAAGAAGCTGCTAGAATACTCAGTGTGGTGGCTTATGGAAATTGGAAGATGAAAAGAGTACCATTGCAAATTGCACAAATACACAAAAACAAGCATAATTTAACTTTTCTACCTCTATATTATTTTTATATTTATGTAAAAATTATATAAGAATTTTTATTATAAAAATATAATAATTTATATTATTAAAAATTAACATCTGATTCCTATTTTTCTTTCAGCAAGGACTATAATGACTTGAGGTTATGTTCTGTTTATATTTTGAAACAGTTCATCATTTGTTTTATCATTTGTTTTATCATGTATCTGTTAATATAGAGATATGTATAGATGTATCTTTTTTAATTTTTAATTTTTTTTCCATTTATTTTTATAAGTTTGGGGCTAATTACTTTACAATATTTTAGTGGTTTTTGCCATACATTGACATGAATCAGCCATGGATTTACATGTATTCCCCATCCCGATCCCCACTCCCACCTCCCTCCTCATCCCATCCCTCTGGGCCTTCCCAGTGCACCAGCCCTGAGCACTTGTCTCATGCATCCAACCTGGGCTGGTGATCTGTTTCACCCTTAATAATATACATGTTTCAATGCTGTTCTCTCAAAACATCCCACCCTCGCCTTCTCCCACAGAGTCCCAAAGTCTGTTCTGTACATCTGTGTCTCTTTTTCTGTTTTGCATATAGATGTATCTTAAACCCAGTTTGTAGGAAACGTACATACATCTATATTATGGTCATTTTCTCTCTATGTCTGGGTGTAGTTCTGGGCAAGTAACTGAATTTTTTAAAATTTTTGTTCATTTATTCACTTAGTTTTGGTTGTGCTAGGTCTTTCTGGTTGCATATAGACTTTCTCTAATTTTAGCAACTGGGGGCTACTTTCTAGTTGCTGTATTCAGGCTTCTCATTGTGATGGCTTCCCTTGTTGTGGAGCACAGGCTCTAGGGCACACAGGCTTCAGTAGTTAACAACACGTAGGCTTGGTAATTGCGAGCCAAGGGCTCAGTTGTCCTGCAGTATATGGAATCTTCCCAGACCAGAGATTAAACACGTGCTCCCTGCATTGGCAGGCAGATTCTTATCTGCTGGACCACCAGGGAAGTCCTAACTGATGTTTATAATGATGTTGGAACACCTTCATAATGCCTCATGTATCCCTGAATTCAGTCCTGAATATTCATTGGAAGGACTGATGCTGAAGCTGAAACTCCAATACTTTGGCCACCTGATGCGAAGAACTGACTCATTGGAAAAGACCCTGATGCTGGGAAAGTTTGAAGGTGGGAGGAGAAGGGGACGACAAAGGATGAGATGGTTGGATGGCATCACTGACTCGATGGACATGAGTTTGAGCAAGCTCCGGGAGTTGGTAATGGACAGGGAATCCTGGTGTACTGAGGTCCATGGGGTCGCAAAGAGTCGGACATGACTGAGCGACTGAACTGAACTGATCCCTGAATTTGTATGCAAACGTGATATGCATTTTTCTTTTTTGCATTAGTCATACTATCTCTTATCAGCTAAGGTCCAGGAAGAGATTGACCATGTGATTGGAAGACACCGGAGCCCCTGCATGCAGGACAGAAGCCACATGCCCTACACGGATGCTGTGGTCCATGAGATCCAGAGATACATTGACCTGGTCCCTTCCAGTCTACCCCATATGGTGACCCGTGACGTTGAATTCAGAAACTACATCATCCCCAAGGTTAGATTGATTTCTCTTACAGTGACTTTAGTGGTCTTGACATTCCCATTTCATGGTATGGGTGCAAGCCTTAATGAACACAGATGAGAGAAGCACAAAAATCATATGTGTAGCAATTCAGTGGTTTGTGTATCGTTTCCAGGTTAGTTTAGAAAGCTATAACAGATTTTGACAGGTAGCAGTGTAAGTCTTCCAAATTTGTTCTGATTTGTTGTTTTTCTGATCTTAGCTGTTTACTTTTCCAAACAATGTTAGTACCAGTTTGTCAATTTACCAAAGCTCTCTGCTGGGATTTTTATCAGTGTTATATTTGATCTATTTAGAAAGGTTTAACATCATGACTCATTTTATCTTTGTGTTAATAAATACGGTATATACTTCCAGTTTTGGGGGGTTTATAATTATCTCAAAATTTTTCAGGGTACTGACTGCTTTGCAAATCTTTTGTATTTTTTCTCCACCCTAGGTGCTCAATATTATTCTTGCTTTTATAAAATTTTTATTCTTTTCTATTTCTTTTTTCTGGAATGTGGGAATATAATCAGCTTTTATCATTTGATTATTTCAATGGTAGGAAACTTGCCAATTTTAAAGTCATTACTAATAATCTTTCTCTAAATTAATTGCAATTTCTATATACATTGCCCTGTAATCTGGGTTAATATCCATGTTTCATCTTTGCTTCATTTCTGATCTACAAGACAGTGGAGGTTAACCTCTCACTACTGAGTATGTTTTATGTACATTTTGGTAGATTTTAAAAATTAGATTAGGAAAATTTACCCTCTTTATTTGTTATGATTTGTAGGTTATAATTGCTATACAATTTTTTCATATTGATTTCTGCAACTATTGCTATGATTGTATGGCCTCAAGTTCCCACTAAATATATATATTATAAGTATACACACAGCTGAATTCGGTTTGCTACATTTTGTTCAGAACTTCTCTGTTTAGAGTAAAGAATTTTGGTCTACTATATTTCTTCCTTAAAATTTTCTTGTCATATTTCTGATAGTAAGATAATGTTGTCCTTATAAAGTGAGATGAGAAATATTCCCTAATGTGGGCATATTTTATATGTCTTCCCCTCTTCTACTTGTGGTCACCTAGCTGTGCCTTTGAAGTGCCTAATAACTTTTTGTTGAGTATCAATTGTTATAAATAAGAAAATGCTGAGTTTCAGATGATATTTTTATTCTTCCACAGAAAGTTCATCCTTCTCCTAATGGACATTTGGAATGATATAACACCTCCCTTTTAAGTAAAATGTGGGCATTGACACAGACTAAAATTATTAATAACTTTAGATGTTAAAGCAGTGGAAGCATGAGTCTTAACTATTGGACCACCAGGGAGGTCCCCCCAGCCTGTATTTCAAATTTTCCCACTTTTACTGGAATATCCTTTATAGTCTTCTTTTCCCCTTTTTAATTCAATATCCAGCCAAAGAACAAGCATGAAATCTGGCTATCTTTACTTTTTAGTCTTCCATTACGAGTCCTCTTTGCCCTCTTTGCTTTCTTTCAGTACATTTCACTTTGAGAAGTGTCCAGGCCAATACTCATGTAAAACATTCTTCAAGCTGGTTCTCTAGAAATTAGATTCCAGTTATGATTGGGCAAAAGAACTACATAGGTGCTTTGTATTTCCCACTGAATTTCGTTGGGAAGGTGGGAGGCCACATCATGTCACTTACCTCGTTATTGGTTATGCACTGTTAGAATAATATCTGTCAGGTTTTTCCACAGCCTAAGTTCTGGCTCTTTTTTACACTTAATTAGTAAAAACCTATGGCATAGTACTCAGTTCAGTTCAGTCGCTCAGTCGTGTCCAAATCTTTGTGAGCCCATGAATTGCAACACGCCAGGCCTCCCTGTCCATCACCAACTCCCGGAGTTTACTCAAACTCATGTCCATTGAGTTGGTGATGCCATCCAGCCATCTCATCCTCTGTTGTCCCCTTCTCCTCCTGCCCCTGAAAGGTTGTCGCTGAACAATAAGACGCCAGGATTCTTGGCCTCCAGAGGAGACGAATTCAATCAGGGGCCAGAGATGAGGCTGGATCGCTCAGAGCTTTTGTGTAATAAAGTTTTATTAAAGTATAAAGGAGATGGAGAAAGCTTCTGACATAGACATCAGAAGGGGACAAAAAGAGTACCCCTTTGCTAGTCTTTAGCTGTATGTTATATAGTCACTCGCAGTCTGTTAATGAAAAGAAAGGAATGTCTTAAAATTCAAAATGGCACCAAGCCCCTCATCCATAAGTTGCATTTTGTGATAATTTTGGCACCAGATAATTCATCCCAGGCCATAAAATGATTGACTTGAATCTTGTAGAAGGGCAGATTACCACACAAGTAGTTTCATTTACCTAGATTAGGGGAACAATATCTGAGTATAACATACTGATTTGTCAAGAAGTTTGAGCCATTTGGCGGAACTGAGTCTGGGGTAAATGCATAGCACATTAACATAGCTTTAAGACAAACATTTCCATAAGAAAAATGTATTGGTTAACTCAAAGTTTGAGAATAGTTAGCTTCAGGTGAAACCAGGTGTCATGGCAACACAGCATTTTAAGAGAAACCTCCTTTTAAATTTGTATAGAGAAGGAAAAAAAATATCGCTAGTTTGCTTCCTCCTGCCGCTTAAGAGAGATAAAAATGTCTGACACTTGCAGCTTATTTCCTCTGTTTGGAGACCCCTGGCCTTCCTGCCTGTTACTGTCTCACCCCCAATCCCTCCCAGCATCAGGGTCTTTTCCACCGAGTCAGCTCTTCTCATGAGGTGGCCAAAGTATTGGAGTTTCAGCTTCAGCATCAGTCCCAGGACTGATCTCCTTTAGGATGGACTGGACTGGCATAGTACTAGAACTTGGTAAATTTCATGCTTATCTTTCACCCTACAGTTTTAGCATTAATAGGTAAATGTTGCTTAAGTCAGTGACCCTAAGATGAATTGTTATAAAATGATTTTTCTATTTTTTCATCCTTTCTATATGTTTTTAAGCTAGTATCCATCTCTAATGAACCCTGCCATATACTTTAAGACAAACAATCCACATGGCAATGATAAATACTAGCAGTTGTTGTTATACTTATTGTTATTATCACAAAAATTATTAGTAATTAGATGAGAAATCTGTTTATAAAAGTCTTATGAACTTATAATGCAGACATCCCAAGCTCTAACTGAGTCTCCCCGTTTTAAACCAGAATCCACATATTAGATGAATGAAAACTAAAGTAGTAAAATAAAGCAGCTGATGGCCACAGACACCAGTATGGTAAGCAGAATGGATTCGTAAGGTCTAATACCCTAGGATCCATGGACTCACTACTTCAAATATCACTGTCACTTGCCTTAAGCTTATTCCTTGTTTATTACTTCTTTGTCTGGCTCAAAATGCCACTGTCTTTCTTTGGACCTAGGATTCCTCACCTGTAGGTCATAAGATTGGAATGATAATTTATAACATTTCTTCCAGCTCCATGACTTCTTTATAATTCAGTTTATCTTCATCTTTTCTTCCCAGGGCACAGATGTATTAGTATCGCTGACTTCTGTGCTGTATGATGACAAAGTATTCCCTAACCCAGAAGTGTTTGACCCTGGCCACTTCCTGGATGAGAGTGGTAACTTTAAAAAGAATGACTACTTCATGCCTTTCTCAGCAGGTAATAAAATTTTTTCCTTCATTACTTCAAAGGACAGGATGCTTTGAGGGGATTAGTTGGAACTTCTTATAAAATTCCCACTCAGGGGCTGGTTGAACTGCTCTTTTCCTATACTCAGGTGTAGCAATTGCAATGCCCACACACTTTCCCTCCTCATGATATATGCTCTTTATTGGACTAAGCCACCAAAGCTTTGGAAGGATGACCCAATTCTTTCAAATTCAGAAATAAAATTTGAGCTAGGTGCTGAAAATATAAGAGAAGTGCACCTTAACCAGAAGGAACCATGTGTTGTAAAACTTGAAACTTCAAGATGTGTTGAAGATTGATGAAGATGTAGTTAGAGCAGAGAACAGGGGCCATGAGGAGTAGAAATAAGGATGATGGGGACATCAGACTAAGAACATAAAATACAACTCTACTGTGTGTTACCAGGAGAAGAAAAAGATTTATGAAAACAAGAAATATCAAACTGCATGAGAATAGTTAATGAAGTACTTGGCATAGTGCCAAAACTCATTAAAAATTTGTGTAAATAAGGATAGTCATTAAGATATGAAATTATGTGGACAGCATGTGTATCCATCCTATGTCTATCTATCTAACTGTTGTGGCTTACATTTATCCATTCAACCATTCATCAGTGGTTACTTTCTAACCATTGACAAGTAACACAGAGGCCAGTTCCTCATGAAACTCCCCCACAGCTGTGAGAGGTTGGAATGCCAGATGTGCCTGCCAACTCTTTCTAACAGCCAGAAACACAGTGTTCAAGGAGTATGTACTCTCTGTGTTTGTTATTTTCAGGAAAACGGATTTGTGCAGGAGAGGGCCTGGCCCGCATGGAGGTGTTTTTATTCCTGGCAACAATTTTACAAAAATTTACTTTGAAATCTGTGGTTGACCCAAAGGACATCGACACCACCCCAATTGTCAATGGGTTTGCTTCTGTGCCACCTCCTTACAAGCTCTGCTTCATTCCCCTGTAAGGAGGTGTCTCCTATGATGTTGTCTTCAACTCCTTCTCATCTGGACCATTGGTCACCTCCTTTCCTCTTCATTTTCTGCTTAGGAAGGCCTTTTCAAACTCTCTTCTTGTTATGGTGCAGTTTCACTGCAGAAATGTATCCACTATTCTCCATGTCCTGTAACATTAGTATTGGCCATCACATATGCTAATGATTTATCTATTATTGAGTAGCACTATGTAGTTGATAAAAAATAGAACAAGATGATTAGTGTATGACAATGGAGAGTCATTATTCCAGTGCATGTTCCTAATAAAAAGCGTAATTCAATGAGCCAGTTCTCAGTTTCCTTATGGTGTACCTAATACAAGTAAGAAAAGAAGGAAAATAATCCAAAGAAGTCATGTTGGTCTCATAGTGATGAGCACAAAGGACTAAGGAGATTAAGCAGGACAGTTCTCTTGGCTGCATGTCACCTAGAGTTACTTGAGGTTTGGATGTGAAACTGAAAGAGATTGTGTCCAGGAGTGACTCAATAGGAAAATATTGAGATCAGTGATAGTAAGGAATTAAATCCAAAGTAAGCCACAGAAAACTACAAATGAAAATTAGAGCAGAAATCAATGAAATTGCAAACAAGGAATCAAGATAAAAATCAATGAGACCAAAGCTAATTCTTTGAAAAGATGAATAGAATTGATAAACCCACAAGTAACCTATTCCTCACTCCGAGAGAAGACACACATTATTAATATCATTGCTAAATGAGGGACCATAACTTTAAGTCCCAGAGCACTAAAAGGATCAGTTCAGTTCAGTCACTCAGTCGTGTCCAACTCTTTGTGACCCCATGAACCGCAGCACGCCAGGCCGCCCTGTCCATCACCAACTCCCGGAGTTTACTCAAACTCATATCCATCGAGTTGGTGATGCCATCCAGCCGTCTCATCCTCTGTCGTCCCCTTCTCCTCCTGTCCCCAATCCCTCCCCGCATCAGGGTCTAAAAGGTTAATAAGGGATTATTATGAAGCTGTATGCCCACCAGTTTGAGAAGTTCAATGATATAGGTTCATTTCACACACAATCTGTCGAAATTCACACACAAAAGGGTAACATCAGTAACATGGCACAATAGGAAGACTTGAACTTTCCTTCTCCTAATGGACACATTAATTCACAGCAACACATGGATAAATTCTTTGTAAAAATCCAAAAGCTAGTTGAAAGACTTCTGTACCCTTAGTGAATGTGAACCTAGTCACATCAAAGCCAGAAAGAGATGCAGATCCTCTCTCACCACAACTACCAAACCCAGGAATGTGCCATATAACTGGGCAGGAATCCCCTTCCCCGCTCTCAGCTTCTCCTTGAGGGGCAAAGGAGTTGGCATGCACATCTGGCATTCTGGAACTTCATGAGGAACTGGCCTCTGTGTTACTTGTCTTGGAGCATTGAAAGGACTCAGCAAGCTGTAGATACCTGGGAGTTTCTAGAAAATAAAAAGCAGGCTGGACTAGCACACAGGTTTGAGAGACCTCCAGAATCTCTGGCTGAGCTGATTGGTGAAGTTCTTCTCCATGTGACTAGTCAGTGAGGACTGAAACTACCTATTGTCTAATGTGCAAACCACAATGCAGAGAGTCAAGGAAAACGTACAAACAGGAGATGTATGATTGACCTAAAATATCATTCAAAATAAGTCATGAAGTTGATCACTGGGGTCTGGAGAACAATAAAGAAATGAAGTAGGAATTTCAACAACAGGGCAGAAAATTCAAAGGTATGAAACAGAAGTCATAGAACTGAAGATTACTTTTTGTATTTAAAAAATCATTAGAGAATGTAAAAATAGACTAGATCAAGCAGAACAAAAGATTAGCAAACTTGAAGATAAGTCATTGGAAATTATTCAATTGAGAGAAAAAAGAAGAAAGGAGGAAAAAGAAAAGGAGTTTAAGGAACTTATAGAACACTATCAAATAGATCAATGCATGCAGTATAGGAGTCATAGAGAAGAGAGAAAGAGAAAGGACCAGAAAGCTTATTGAAATTAACAATGGCAGAAAACTTTCCCACATCTGGGAGAGGAAGTGCACATGGAAGGAAGGAGGTACCAAGCAGGACACCACTTACTCAGGGAATAAAATGGTTACTCCAAGAGAGTGATAGCTTTTTTATTCAAAAAACGCTGGTCTGCTTCTATTAGAGTTAGAGCCATGTGATTTAGACAGGAAAGTAGTACTTTGGTTTGTCCTGGTTAAAATGTTCCCTGAGACATGGATTCACTTAAATTCTAAAGGTTACAGGAGAACCAAACTTTTCTGACTCCAGTTTAATAGGCTGGCACTGTGACTATTAACTGTATTAATATTTATTTTGAAAGTCATTGATTAGTGTGAATCATAGAATATTGAACAATGGTGCCATATAAAGATATTATAAAAATCAAACAAAGCCCATAGTCAGCATAAAGAAGGAATTAATAAAAATCACAGTGGAAATAAGTAAAACAGAGACTAAAGGAATGATAGAAAAGACCAAGAAAGCCAAGAATTGGGTTTTTTGATAAAGAAAAGAAAATTGATAAAATTTTAGCCAGAATCCTTACAGAAATTAAGAGTGGAACATATAAAATTAGAAATCATTGAGAAGTTACAACCAATATCACAGAAATACAAAGACTCATCAGAGAATACTACCAATAGTTATTTGCCAATGGACTGGACAACCTAGAAGAAATGGATACATTCCTAGAAACATACAATCTTCCAGGACTAAATCAAAAAGAAATAGATGATCAGAACAGATGAATTACTAGTATTGAAATTGAATAAGTAGTAATAAAAAAAAAAAATCTGCCTACAAACAGCCATTCAAGACTGGATGGCTTCACAGGGGAATTTTACCAAACATTTAAAAAGTAGTTGAGAATTCCCCGGTGATTCAGTGATTAGGACTTTGTGCTTTCAGCACTGGTGATCAGATTCCATTCTTGGTCAGGAAACTAAGAACCCACAAGCTGCACAGCACAGCCAGAAAAAAATAGTCAATACCTATCCTTCTCAAACTATTCCAAAAAACTGAAGAGGAGGGAACACTTCTAAACTCATTGTGTGAGACCATCACTACTCTGATACCAAACCAAGACACTACTAAAAAAGAAAACTACAGGTCAGTATCCCTGATGAACAAAGAAAAGAAATCCTGAACAAAATAATAGCTGAATTCAACAATACATAAAAATGATCATATACCATGATCTAGTGGGGTTTATTTTAGGGATGCAAGGATGATTCAACACCTACAAATCAATCAAAGTGATATACCACATTAACAAAACAAAGGGTTAAAATCACATGATCATCTCCCCTGATGCAGAGAAAGCATTTGACAAAATTCAATATCCATTCATGATTAAAAAAAAAAAAAAGACTCAACAGACTTGGTACAGAGGGAACATATTTCAAGACAGTAAAGGCTATTTATGACAAACCAACAGCTAACATCATATACACAATGGAATTTTACTCAGCCATAAAAAAGAATGAAATATTACCATTTTCAGAACATGGATAATCCTGAAGGGTATTATGCTTAGTGAGATAAGTCAGATAAAGAAAGACAAATACTGGACATTTTCACTTATTCAGTTCAGTTCAGTCACTCAGTCGTGTCCAACTCTTTGGGACCCCATGAACCGCAGCATGCCAGACCTCCCTGTCCATCACCAACTCCCAGAGTCCACCCAAACCCATGTCCATCGAGTCAGTGATGCCATCCAACCATCTCATCCTGTGTCGTCCCCTTCTCCTCCTGCCCTCAATCTTTCCCAGCATCAGGGTCTTTTCAAATGAGTCAGCTCTTCGTATCAGGTGGCCAATGTATTGGAGTTTCAACTTCAACATCAGTCCTTCTGATGAACACCCAGGACTGATCTCCTTTAGGAGGGACTATTTGGATCTCCTTGCAGCTGAAGGGACTCTCAAGAGTCTTCAATGCGGACTAAAAAATAAAACAAATGAACTAATACAACAAAACAGAAAGAGACTCACAAACATAGAAAATAGGCCAGTGGTTACCAGTGCAGAGAGAGGTAGAGGGAAAGGGTAAGATAAAGGAAGGGCATTAAGAAGTACAAACTACAAAGTATAAAATTAAAGTTAATAAGATACAAGGATATAATGTACAGCACATGGAATATAGCCAATATATTATGACAATTTTACATGGAATATAAATGGTAAAAATATCTAATCACCATGTTGTACACCTGAAATTAATATAATATTTAAGTTAATGATGAAAAAAGTGAAAGTGTTAGTTGCTCAGTTGTGACTATAACCCAAAAGTCTCCTCTGTCCATGTTCATTCTCCAGGCAAGGGTACTGAGCTGGGTTGCCATGCCCTCCTCCAGGGGATTTTCTCAATCCAGGGATCTATCCCAGGTCTCCTCCATTGCAGGCAGATTCTTTACTGTCTGAGCCACCATGGAAGTTTGAGTTAACTATGACAATAAAAAATGGGGCTTCCCTGATGGCTTAGACTGTAGAGAATCTGCTTGTTAATGTGGGAGACCCAAGTTCTATCCCTGGATCAGGAAGATCCCTTGGAGGAGGGCATGGCAACCCACTCCAGTATTCTTGCCTAGAGAATCCCATATGCAGAGGATCCTGCTGGGCTACAGTCCCTGGGGTCACAAAAAGTTGGACACTTCCAACTTTTTCAATAAAAAATAATTTGAGGTGTCACTAATTTTACATTTTATGGACAACTTTATTTCAGAAATTCACCTTTAAGGAGACTCTGCATATGCATAGCAGATTAGAAACATACATAATGTCCTGTGTCAGAATCTCACTGAAATGACTATAATCTCAATTACAAATGGGACTTAGTCTTTTATACTTGGAAAAGTGTACCCCTTAATACACCACTATGCATATCCCAGGTACAAAGATCTTCTCATTCATAACAGTAAAAAATTTTGTGCTCAGAAGTTATTATTGATACAATAGCATCTAATATATAATCTATATGTAAGTTTTTCTAACTTTTCCTAGAATATCCATTACAGCTTTTTCTCCTTTTGTAATGCAGTATCCAGTGAAGAAAATGGCATATAATTTGGTTATCTTTTCCCTTTGGCCTCCTGTAATCAAGAATAAATTCACTTTGTTTCTTTATTCCCGTTCATTACATTTACCTTTTGGGGGTCCAAGCTAGTAGTCATGTGAAATGTTTGATTGTTTTCTAGAGATTAGATTCCGGCTATGATTTTGGCAAGAGAACTAAATAGATGCTATATGTATGTCCCATTGAATCTCACTGGGAAGATGGAGGCACATAACATCACGTATCCCATTATTGGTTATGTCAACCTCTTCACTAAACAAGGAGGTATTTGCAGATGTTCCCATTGCAGATGTTTCATCATTTAATACATAATTAATAAAACTTCATGGCATCATACTTTAAGACCTTGCGAATATTCTACAGTCAAAGCATTCACCCAAGAGCTTTAGCATTTGTTGATAGTCCTAATCTGAATTGTTGCCAAATGATCATTTTTTTCTATTTTATCCACTCTTCGGTATTTTTAAGCTAGGATCAATCCATAGTGATATTTTCCCCATATTTTTTTAATTAAGGGAAACACTTCAGTGATAAACGCACCTTAGTTGTTATTGAACTCCTTCTCATTATCTCAGAAGAGGTCCTTTTTCATTAGGTCAGATTTATTTGTATATTTACAAAGGCCCTGGGAATAGATACTTTGTACATTTCAAGTGCCAGCAGAGATGAGGTGAATGAAAACTCAGGTAATGAAATAGAGCAGCAGATGGGTACAGACACCAGTGTCCAGACTCTCTGAAAGCAGGACAGATTCATGGTGGTAGCCAACCACCTATGTCCTCGGTGCTTCAAATGCTATGGGAGGCTACTTTAACAAGATTGCTGCCACTGGCATTAAATTTATCCATGCCTATTGCTTTGTCTGTCTGGTTTGAAATGTCTCTGCTCTTCTTTGGACCTAGGCTTCCTCATCTATGGGCTGAGTTGCACCATTTCTTCCAGCTCCATGACTTCATAACACATTTCAGGACACAACCATATTTACATTTCTGACCTCTGTGCAGGATAATGACAAAGAATTCCCCAACCCAGAGAAGTTTTACCCTGGCCACTTCCTGGAGGAGAGTGGCAACTTGGAAAAGAACAATTGGTAGAAAAATTTATTTCCTTCAGTGTTTCATGGAGCAAGACACCTTTTTGAGATCAGATAGAACTTACATGGTGCCCACTCTGGGGATGGGGCTGTTTGGTAGGATGGCTGTTTGCCCATGATCAGAAGCACCAATCCCTAAGTCCATGTGGTCCCCCCACTTTATGATACACCATTGGCCCAGGTCACTGAGGCTTTGAAAGTTGATCCAGTTCTTCCAAATTGAGAAAACTAGAGTATGAGTTGATAAAATTCTTTCCCTAGACAAATCACTGTGTCTCTGGGAACTCCTTAGAATGTAAAATTCATTAAGACTTTCCTCACCTGCCATGAGAAGGGCACCTAATTCTGGCCAAATACAAAAATGCACTGAAAGAATTATATGCCATGATTAAGTGGAATTTATTCCAGGGATGCAATGATGATTCATTATCTGTATTTGGCTTGTTAATTGTTTGAAGCAATTAAAAATCCATTAAATTAAATTAAAATTTTTAAATTTTTTTAAATTTAAATTTTTTTAATTAAAAAATTCAAATTAAATTAAATTAAAAATTAAAATTTAAAAAAAAAACTGGAAAAGGTCAGTTTTCATGACAATCCCAAAGAAAGGCAATGCCCAAGAATATTCAAACTACCACATAATTGCACTCATCTCACACACTAGTAAAGTAATGCTCAAAATTCCCCAAGCTAGACTTCAGCAATATGTGAACCGTGAACTTCCATATGTTCAAGTTGGTTTTAAAAAAGGTAGAGGAACCAGAGATGAAATTGCCAACATCCACTGGATCATTGAAAAAGCAAGAGAGTTTCAGAAAAACATCTATTTCTGCTTTATTGACTATGTGAAAGCCTTTGACTGTGTGGATCACAATAAACTGTGGAAAATTCTGAAAGAGATGGGAATACCAGACCACCTGACCTGCCTCTTGAGAAACCTGTATGCAGGTCAGGAAGCAACAGTTAGAATTGGACATGGAACAACAGACTGGCTCCAAATAGGAAAAGGAGTACGTCAAGGCTGTATATTGTCACCATGCTTGTTTAACTTATATGCAGGGTACATCATGAGAAATGCTGGGCTGGAGGAAGCACAAGCCAGAATCAAGATTGCCAAGAGAATATCAATAACCTAAGATATGCAGTTAACACCACCCTTATGGCAGAAAGTGAAGAAGAACTAAAGAGTCTCTTGATGAAATTGAGAGAGGAGAGTGAAACATTGGCTTAAAGCTCAACATTCAGAAAACTAAGATCATGGCATCTGGTCCCATCACTTCATGGCAAATAGATGGGGAAACAGTGGAAACAGTGGCTGACTTTACTCTCTCGGGCTCCAAAATCACTGCAGATGGTGATTGCAGCCATGAAATTAAAAGACACTTACTCCTTGGAAGGAAATTTATGACCAACCTAGACAGCATAATAAAAAGAAGAGACATTATTTTTCCAACAAAGGTCTGTCTAGTCAAGGATATGGTTTTCCAGCAGTCATGTATGGATGTGAGAGTTGGACTATAAAGAAAGCTGAGTGCAGAAGAATTGATGCTTTTGAACTGTGGTGTTGTAGAAGACTCTTGAGAGTCCCTTGGACTGCAAGGAGATCCAATCAGCCCATTCTAAAGGAAATCAGTCCTGAATTTTCATTGGAAGGACTGATATTGAAGGTGAAACTCCAATACTTTGACCACCTGATGCAAAGAAGAGTCATTTGAAAAGACCCTGATGCTGGGAAAGATTGAAGACAGGAGGAGAAGGGGACGACAGAGGATGAGATGGTTGGATGGCATCACCAACTCAATGGACATTGTTTGGGTAGACTCCGGCAGTTGGTGATGGACAGGGAGGCCTGGCATGCTGCGGTTCACGGGATCGCAAAGAGTCGGACACTACTGAGCGACTGAACTTAAATTTGTAGAGAATTTTTGCACACAATGCTTTCTAATGGGTTCTTCATCTCATTTATTGAGTGCAGGTGGAGGATTCAGGGACTCCTTCTTCAAGCCAGCTCTAAGTCATGCATCCTCTGTGCAGGGGCTCCCAGTGTGAGGGGCACAGAGAGATCCAGGCTCGAAGTGACTGCTCCCAATGAGCGGGCTCAGGACAAGTGACAGAGCAGTGTTTCCCTCATTGCCCTGGATTTAGCCTTGGATTCTTGGGCTGAGGGATGGGTGAAAGGTCTCTTGGATCCTTTAGGTCCTTTGAGGAGGACTTATGCATCTGAGGAGAAGCCTGGGGGCACTTTGGAGCTCCTCACACTAGAAAACATTAAATAGGGAAGAGTGTTTGGACATTTCAAATGATTCTGGTGGCTGATCTCTCACAGTAAATGGGGCAACTAAGCTCACACACTACAACAAGAGAGGCCTGTGAACCATAATGAAAAAAACCCAGCACAGACAAAAATGTTTAAAAAAAAATTTTTTTAAATACAACTTATCTAAATAATGCAAAGAACAACATAAATCAGTAAATTATTTTGTGTAATAAAAACTATAATATTGGCAAGGTGTGAAGTGAACACAAGTGAAATCACTCAGGGAGCTGGTCCTGGGTGGAAAACTTTACCATCAGAGAATCCACCTCTTGTATTACCCCCATCACTCTATCCTCTCTGCTGCTGCTGCTGCTGCTAAGTCGCTTCAGTCACATCCGACTCTCTGCGACCCCATAGATGGCAACCCACCAGGCTCCCCCGTCCCTGGGATTCTCCAGGCAAGAGTACTGGAGTGGGTTGCCATTTCCTTCTCCAATGCATGAAAGTGAAAAGTGAAAGTGAAGTCGCTCAGTCGTGTCCGACTCTTCTCGACCCCATGGACTGCAGCCTACCAGGCTCATCCATCCGTGGGATTTTCCAGGCAAAAGTACTGGAGTGGGTTGCCATTGTCTTCTCCAGTCTATCCTCTCTAGGACATGCCAATTTAAGTGACTCAGCAGTGACTTCTGTGAGTTGTTTTCTTGTGAATAATTTCTCTAGGTTGAAACATAGTTATCTGTGGCAAGGTTGGTTTGATCAAACCACTCCATCATGTATCAGAAGGATTAACTTCTCCACCACATCAGTTGACTTAAATGAAAGGATAACCCACTTCCTCTCCAATTCCAAGTTCCTGCCCTAGAATGAGTCTTTGGGAATAAGGCTGGGCAGCTGGTTTTAACTGCTTTCAATGCCTGATCTCAGAATGTCTACAAACCCTTCAGACAATGAAGGGGAGAGTCCTTTGAGGCCACACTAAGAGGTGAGGTTCTTCACAAGGTTTTTTCATTCTCAGGACCTGCAATGGGACCCAGAGCTTTCCAAAAATTGGTTCTAACTAAAGTGGGGACTCTTGCCTGGAGAATTCCTTGGACAGAGGAGCCTGGCAGGCTACAGTCCATGGGGTCGCAAGAATCAGACACAGTTAAGTGACTAAACCACCACCACAAAGTGGGGACTTGCATTTGGATTGTGAGGAAAAGAGAGACTTCCCTTTCTTTGATTTTAACCCCACCTCCTTCGGACCCAAGGGAAATTTCAGGTTAGGAGTAAAGGAAGCTAGCCTTCCCTTAAGGGGACGATGCAGGGAAGGAATGTGGAACCCTTCTATCTCAGAGGAAGCAGCACCCTTGGACAGGGATCAGGAAGCACATGCTCCAAGGGTTCCATGCACCAGCTGGTTCCAAGCACCAGCTACCTAAGGTTCCACCCCTGGAAGCTGGACTTTAATCACAGGTGGGCAGATCTTTGTGTAAAGTCTGTAATCTCCTCTCCACAGATGAAGAGATTTTGTCCAACCTCCCACGATCTCAACCAAAGAACACAAGATTTTAATTCCAGGGAACAGAATCTGCCTTTGTAAAGAAATGATTCTTTGAAGTATTTCTTTGAGGTTTTTAAAGTCACTTTCTGTAGGTCTTAAGGAAAATCCCACTTATTGCTCCAAGCCACAATCTGCCTTGACAGGTATTACCTCCAGGCACTCCCCTTTTTTTATGTTGATAAAGTTCAGTTATTTAATTTCCTTTTTCTCAACTTGTTGATATACTCTTTCAAGGGAGCCTTCTTCAGTCTGGAAAATTTTATGATGACATGTCAGGTGGGTTTTTATTTCTCTTCTCAGCCATGTTGGTGTAAGATGGATTGTTCTCTTTGATTTGAATGCTGAAATGAGCACTTGATTTGCAACCTACCTCCAAAGTCCTCTGGGCTTCCCAGGTGGCTCAGGTGGTAAAGAATCTGTCTGCAATGCACAAGACCTGGGTTCAATCCCTGGATCATGAGGATACCCTGGAGGGGGGCATGGCAACCCACTCCAGTATTCTTGCCTGGAGTATCCCATGGGCAGAAGAACCTGGCAGGCTACTTTTCATGGGGTGACAGAGCCAGACACTACTGAGTCAATAATGCGTCAACATCCTGCTAGATGTTTTTGCCACATCATTAACTTTCACTCTGTCCCTTGATTTCACATTACCTACTGTACTCACTCCCACATCCAGCAGAGAAGCTGCCTAGACTTTGACCTTGAGCCAGCTTCCTGCAGAGGTGTGACTGGACTCTCAACCCGGGACCTAGAGCTCACCTTGGAGACTCGGAGGCTTTTTTCAGTTTGTAATAGTTTCGGTACATAGGGTTGGGCTAGTCTTATGCCTTATTTGTATTTAAAATATTTTATCATTTTAAGTATAAAGAGTAAAAGGACAGATTCTGATTCTCATGGATTCTATTGGAGGGTTTCTTTGAAGAAGGAGGGAAGTGCAGACCTTCTGTCTGGGATGTGCCTGTTTATGGTATAACTGAGCAGGACCCTCTGGGGCCTTCCCCTGTATCCTCTGCTTTAGCCCCTCTCTGAATTCCCTAGATACTAGTATTTGATGCACATTTCCTGAGTTGTTTTGCAGATGTGAATCCCCCTTACCAACAAATGGGGGAACAGATTGATGACCATAAGCACATACATAGCCCCAGGCCTGCTGGAGTCTAAGGACTGATAATATTAACCCCTGTGACACCACTTTGCCACCTCATCATCAGCCAGTCAGAGAACTGTGCACAAGGCTGATCACATACCCTGCAGATGGCATCCCACCCCCTACCCCACCGCACCTGCCCTTTAAAAACAGGCTTTGCCAAAACCCTTTAGGGAGCTCAAGGCTTTTTAGGATATGAACCACCTCAACTTGCAATAAATCTTTCTCTGCTCCAAATTTTAGCCTTTCAGTTTGTTTGGCCTCACTGTGCATCGGGCACACAAACTTGCATTAACGATGGTTGTGGGATGAATCAATGAGGAAGGAAATGAGTGAGCCAGGGACAAAGCCATCATTGGCTGATGCTGAGGTTGCACAGTGAACTCTGAACTCTGCAGAAGGTTCCCCTAAGTACAGCTTAAAACCCTGCTGGGAAAGCATACACTCATGGGAGATTTGGGGGGTAATGTAAACCAGACTCACACACCGCCCCCAGAATGGGTGCTCTATTCATGGGAAGCTGAGAGTCTCATGTTCAAATGTGAAAACTGAAAATTAAAGTGCCGGGAGCCAGCACACGAGATCCTACCCATGACAAGGTCATGAGGGAGAAAGCCTGACGGGCAAGGCGGATCAGGTTTTCAGGGATTCCGAAAAGCTGCCCCAAAGCTGCCCCTGGCACTCACCTTAAAGATGGTACCTGTTCTTCTGATGCTTGCTTTAACAAACTACTCCCTAATTTCTGTAATTTAGGCAGAAGACCTTCCCAGATTTCTTTCCAAATAAGAATTAATTTAGAACTTTAATCTATAAGTTTTTAGGGTGGTGGTATTTTATGAGATTATTTAGGGTGAAAGGAGTGTTTTAATTTGAGCTCCTTTGCTGGTAGTTTGTTAGTCAAATGCATTTATGCCCTTGGTACTAATATGCATGATTGCTTATGATATTTTAATCATAGAATAGTATAAAGAACCTGATTATATAAAAGCCCTAATAGATATAAAGCATTTTTGAGGGATGAAGGAGTTTAATTAAAAAATATAAGAAAAATTATTATAAAAGTGGTTATTGGGTTAATGTTTGCTTGCTGTGTTTTTGCTTTTAGTGTGCTAAGGTTGTGCTATGGTAACCATTGTTAATATAGTTATAGATCTAGAAAAATAAGAGCTTAGCCCTAGTATTGTAACAATGAAATAGTTGTTAATTATTAGCCAGGAGTGCTAGGCAGAGGCCATCTTATTAGAGCCACAGAGTCTGTATGGGGTAAAACTTTTAGATAAACTTAACTGACAACTTTTGCAGAAGAATTGATGTTGGTATTAACAGGGTCATATTTTTATTATGTTGTGACATGCTGTCCTGTTGCCCTATGAGACTGTAACTTTTCTGTTAAGGTCACCACAGAAACAGAAAACAGGCCTACATTCACCTGACTTACATAAAATGTTAATAAGCCCTAAGGTCAAAAGATAATGTGTAAAGATTTATTATAGAAACAAAATACAGAAAGCATCTTGTTCTTCCTTAAGGACAAACTGACGTAATGTAAACTAACCCTGTATAGATATGAGTGAGCATCTTGTATCCTGGATACACTCTGAGTGAGGGTATAAAAACTGTTGTCAAAAAATAAAGACAGACTTGGCCCTATCAAGGCTGGTCTCACGTGTCTTCTATCACTCGCCGACGCCGTTCATCCTAAGGGAACCCCCTGGATCCTGCTGGGGCTGGACTCCAGCATTAAAGAGCCTGTTCTTCTCCCTAAACTTCTTAACTTGCCCTTCTGTGGGGTCCAGGACAGGTCAGGCCAGTGGATGCCACTAGCCTGGGAGATAGGCAGTTCTGTCTTTCTAGCTGTCACTTCAACCCATGGTCCCCAGACATCATATAGGTCTTATGTGTGCCTGTCTTTTTCCAAAGCGGGTGTACTTTTACATTTTTCTTAGAATCTGACAGTACTGGGTTTCCCACATCTTTGCCAATTATCACTGTTTTTGAAATTTAGCCTTTTTCATGAAGTGTGAATCCCTGATTAATAATTATGCCGTAGCACTTTTTTCATCTCCTCCTTGAACTTTCATATTTCTTTCTTTGTGAATTATCATTGCAAGATATGCACTTTTAAAAAAAATTATTTGGCTGTGTCAGGTCTTAATTGTGGCATGTGAGTGTGAGATCTTTCATTGAGGCATGTGGAATTTAGTTCCCTGACCAGGGATCAAACCCAGACCCCTTGCATTGGGAGCATGGAGTCTTAGCCACTGGATCACCAGGGAAGTCCCAAGGTATGCACATTAAATAAATAGCTTTGCAATTAATTTTTGAAGCTTGATTAATTTTTTTTTTTTGGAAAATGTTTGTTTATTGAGGTATCTTGGTTTGGGGTGGGGATGAAGGTGCAGAGGCAGAGTATGAGACAACCTGAGGAGGGGACTTAGCATGAAGTAAGGTGAAGAAAGCACTCCCACTGAGGGACACCCCAGTATGGAGTATCAGAGCCAAGAGAGGTAAGAAGGGCACCACATGGAGCAGGTGGGGGGAGCTACCTTGTTTGAAAAGTCATAGTCCATCCATGTTGATGAGAAGAGACTGACAAATACTAACCTAACCAAGTAATCAAAGCAAATAGTATCCGTAATGAACAGATTGAAACTGTCACCTCACAGGATACAGTAAACAGAAAAAACATTATTTTGTAATATTCCTGTCAAAGTTGCACAACCTGAATCTAATCATGAGGAAACATCAGACAAACAAACTGAGGGACATTTTACAGATACCCAGACTATACTCTTCAAGAGTGACAAGGTCCTGGAAGTCAAGGAAAGACTGAGGAACTCTTCCAGACTGAAGGTGACTAAGGAGACATGACAACTAAATTGCAGGATGTGATTCTAAGGAACTGGACTTAAGGAATATCTTGGGGATGTATTGGTGAAAGACAGAGATAAGAATTAGATGGTCCAAATGCATCACTATTAATTTCCTGTTTGTACTTAAGTTTGTATAATGGTCATGCAGGAAAATCACCTAGTTTTAAGAAAATGCATACTAAGTATTCAGATCTTTAGAACACTGGGTCAGCATTTTACTCTCAACCTATTCAAAATACATACTACAAAATTTTCTATACACTTGAATGATATAATTATGTACATATATGTATGTTTATATAGAGAGAGCCAACTATGGGTTCATTTCCAAATATACAAGCCTTTCACAAAAGATTTGATACTGCTAGTGGACATCTGAAAAAGTGCTCAGCATTGTTAATCACTCTTCACAGAAATGCACATTGAGACTTCAATGAAGTATTATTATATACCCATCAGAATGATTGAAATGGAAAAAGATTATATTAAGTGTTAGCAAGAAAGTGAAGGAACTGGCACTCTCAAAGTAAACCAAAAATTGGTTCAATCATTTGGCCAATTATTTGGCAGTGTTTACTAATGGCAATCCAATCAAGTATTCTTTTTTTTTTAATTTATTTTTATTAGTTGGAGACTGATTACTTTACAGTATTATAGTGGTTTCTGCCATACATTGACATGAATCAGCCATGGATCTGCATGTGTTCCCCATCCCAATCCCCTCTCCCGCCTCCCTGCCCATCCCATCCCTCTGGGTCTTCCCAGTGCACCAGCCCTATGGAAAATCCCATGGGCAGAGGAGTGTGGTGGGTCCATAGCATCACAAAGAATTGGACATGACTGAGCAGCTGAGCACACACACATGTACTTAAAGTGAACACACACCTATCCAAGAATTCTATTTGTCAGTATGTGTTGAACAGAAATGCGGTACATTGGAATATCAAAGAGCCATACTTACAAATTGTTGGTGGGAGAGTAATTTGATGCAGCCACTATGGGAAACAGAGTGGAAGTTCCTTAAAAAACTAAAAATAGAACTACCCTATGATCCAGCAATCCCACTTCTGAGCATATACCCAGAGAAAATCATAATTAAAAAAGATGCATGTGCTCCAATGTTCATAGCAGCACTATTTACAATAGCCAGGACATGGAAGCAACCTAAAAGTCCATCATCAGAGGAATGAATAACACAGATGTGGTGCATATATACAGTGAAATATTATTCAGCCATAAAAAGGAACAGAGTTGGATCATTAGTAGGGATGTGGATGGACCTAGAGTATGTCATACAGAGTGAGGTAAGTCAGAAAGAGGAAAACAAATATCATATATTAACACATATATGTGAATCTAGAAAAGTGATATAGATGATCCTCTTTGCAAAGCAGAAATAGAGGCACAGATGTAGAGAACAAATATATGAATACCAACAGGGATAAGGGTGAAGGGGTTAGGAGGACTGGGAAATTGGGATGGACACATATATGCTATCGATACTGTGTATAAAATAGATGCCTGGGCTTCTCTGGTGGTCCAGTGGTTGAGAATCTGCCTGCCAAGGCAGAGGACATGGGTCAGTCCCTGCTCCAGGAAGATCCCACATGCAACTTCTTCTCCTCCCGCAGAGAAGCAATGAAGCCCGTGTGCCACAACTACTGAAGGCCGCACGCCTTAAAGCCCATGCTTCACAAGAGAAGCCAAGACACTGAGAAGCCTTGAGCACCACAACTGGAGAGTAGTCCCCACTCACTGCCACTAGAGAAAGCCCTTGCACAGCAACGAAGACCCAGCATAGCCAAAATAAAAGTAAATAAATCTTAAAAAAAAAAAAAAGATAGCAAAGAGAACCTCCTGTATAGCACAGGGAACTCTAGTTAATGCTCTGTGGTGACCTAAATGGGAAGGAAATCCAAAAGGAAGTGGATGCATGTATAACTATGGTTGATTCATTTTGCTGTATAGTAGAGATTAACACAACATTGTAAAGCAACTATACTACAATAAAAATGAATTTAAAACAGAAAGTAGTGTAGAAAGAGATGTTAAAGTTATTAGATCTTAAAAGAAAAAAGAATTTTCATAATGACACCATTCAAAGTAATACCAATCTAGAAGCATCTAATATAATACAATACAATGCAAAAAATAAACTACAGAATAGTTATTCATATAAAACAAAGCACTAATCACAAAGCAAAATCTTACTACTATTATTTGTAACAACATGAAATATACTTGGGCTTCCCTGGGAGCTCAGATGGTAAAGAATTTTCCTGAACTCATAAATGAATTATCAAGTGAAAAAAGATGGATACAAAAAAGAAAATTTATGATTCCACTCATTTAAAGATTGCAAACAGGCAAAACTAACCTATGGCATCAAACGATGCATTTCAGGTCAGGGTAAGTAGTGAGTAGAGGGGATATAAAGGGATTTCTGGGTCCTGTCTAATTCTTTTTCTTGACCTGTATTTGGCTGCACAGTATATGTTCACATGATAATTCACCAAGCTGTACTTTTAAGATAGGCAACCTTCTCTAGGCATATTATGCTTCAGTGACAATGGCTGTTTAAAAAGAAAGTTTCAACTTACAATTCTGCCCAAGCTTTGACTGTGGAGGACTGAATGTTGATGTCCTCCTAGACACCCTTGGTGGTTTAGTTGCTAAGTTGTGCCCAACTCTTGCAACTCCATGGACTGTAGCCTGCCAGGTTCCTCTGTCTATGGAATTCTCCAGGCAAGAATACTGGAGTGGGTTGCCATTTCCTTCTCAGGGGATCTTCTCAACCCAGGAATCAAACCCAGGTCTCCTGCACTGCAGGCAGATTCTTTACTGACTGAACTACAAGGGAAGGAATTTCCTGGACACCCATAGGAAATCTCTTTGGTGGGACAAATTCTTGAACTCAGTGTTGGGAAACCTAGACACTAAGATAGGGTCTTGTACTGATTTGTTGGTGCCAATCCATGTCACTAAGTCTGAAATTCCTAAAAATAAAGTAGGAATGAGACTAGTGGTTTTCTGAGACCCGTCTGTCTCTGAAATATCTATGATTCTTTAATTCTACAGAAAGATAAAGGTCCAACAGACACCTTCCCAGATGGAGGGAGGAGCAGGGCAGAGTAATAAAATGATTACTATAAAGACAGCAACTAAGCTTTTTTTTTTTTTGATCCAAAATAAAGTACTTTGGCTCTCTCAGAGTGTACACTATATAACTCAGGTAGCAAATCACAACTCTTCGTCCTGGGTAAAAAATTCACTGCAACCTGGGCTTATTCAAGTCCCAAAGGTTGCAAAACCAACATTTCTGATTCTTATTTTAATCAACTGATGCTGTAATTATTAACTCAGTGTTTATTTTAAACATCCCTGATTAGGGCGAATCACAGAGTACTGAAATACAGTACACACTCAGTACATGTTGGTGACCTTGCTTAAACTGAATGCTTGCTTTGTTGTTGTTCAGTTGCTAAGTTGTGTCTGACTGTTTGTGACCCCATGGACTGCAGCACGCCAGTCTTCCCTGTCCTTCATTATCTTCAGGAGTTTACTCAAACTCATGTCATTGAGCCAACGATAGCATGATGACATCCAACCATCTCATCCTCTGTCGCCCCCTTCTCCTCCTGCCTTCAATCTTTCCCAACATCAGGGTTTACTTAGAGGGAAGCATACAGGCCTCAGAGGAATTCAGCCTCAGCTCTACTGGCTGCAGACACCACGTCCTTGGCCCAAGTATTAAATTTCTAAGACCCAGCTTCTTCATCCTTAGAATAGGAATGATTTCATGTTAGGCAAAGTTAATCAAGAGAATCTGAAGGGATATGATGGGTATGAAAATTTTCTAATTGTCAGTATTCCTGCAAACATGTGAGGGATAAGATATTTTGTAGCTGGAGTCTCAACAAATCTTAATTTTTCCTTATGAAAAGAGCTTAGTAGTAACTGCATTAGCCAATTTAGAACAAACATCAACATGATAATTTCCTTAGAGAACATGCCTCATTCAAGCATGGTCATTATTGATCTAGTAATGTATATAATTCCCTGCTATATACAATCTCATGATCATTGAATGGCATCTCCTGTTCAGGTCTTAATGCTGTGCTGTGGGTCAGTTTAGTGAAGTCCCTGCTTCTCATCCTTCACTGAATCCACACCTATTGTTCTGTTTAGAATCTCCTTTCCTTGCTATGTATACATCATTCCATTATTTCTGAAAATGATTGGAAACAAAAGCAACAGAGGCAACTGTACCTGGAGGTGACTGGGAGGAAGTCCTCCCTCTTAAATTCTCTGAAATGGGCTCTTTCTCAGGTCCCTGAGCTAGTTTCTCCTCTTTAGTGATGGAAGGGGACAACCTTTATCTGATTTTCATTCTTTGAATTCCTATGACCCTGTTATCCTTGGGCTTCCATTTAATGGGAAATTTTTTGTTTTTTGAACACTGCAGTGACTTTGAAAGAAGTCACTACTTGCTTGGTCATTCATATGTGTTATATTTGCAAGTTTGTTTTGGTGACTGTAATGTTAGTACAGTGCATTGAATTATTTAAAAGGCTTTCTTCCATTTCCAGGACAATGTATTCTGGTACTTGATAAATCTTTATAGGATAAATTTTTTACATACAAGATTTAAAATACACTCATCTCTTTCAAAGTTTAATTTCCTAACTGATCATCAGTGTGAAAAGCCAGAATATCAGGCAGTTTTTTTGATCAAATAAGTTACATCAGTAATTCTCACTCCTGGCTGTATGCTGTAACTACCTCTGGGGTTTTCTTTAAAAAAAAAAAAAAAATTGCCACTACCTGGAACACAGCCAAGATGTGTCCAGGGTGAGGCATTGGGAGAAAGAAAAGCAAGACCAAACAGCTGTTAGTTTTTATCTTTATCAGTGGGCCAAAGTCCACTCAGAAGAGAGATTAAAGTTCTTCTACCTGATTGATCAAGCTGATTGTATGCAGGTCAAGAAAAAACAGTTAGAACTGGACATGGAACAGCAGACTGGTTCCAAATAGGGAAAGGAGTACATCGAGGCTGTATACTGTCACCCTGCTTATTTAACTTATTTGCAGAGTACATCATGAGAAATGCTGGAATGGATGAAGCACAAGCTGGAATCAAGATTTCCTGGAGAAATATTAATAACCTCAGATATGATGACACCACCATTATGGCAGAAAGTGAAGAACTAAAAAGCCTCTTGATGAAGGTTAAAAAGGAGAGTGAAAAAGTTGGCTTAAAATTCAACATTCAGATAACTAAGATTATGGATTCAGTCCCATCACTTCATGGCAAATAGAGGGGGAAACAGTGGAAACAGTGGCTGACTTTATTTTGGGGGCCCCAAAATCACTGCACGTAGTAACTGCAGCCATGAAATTAAATAACCCTTGCTCTTTTATGACCAACTTAGACAGCTTATTAAAAAGCAGAGGCATTACTTTATCAACAAAGGTCCATCTAGTCAAAGCTATGGTTTTTCTAGTAGTCATGTATGGATGTGAGAGTTGGACTAGAAAGAAAACTGAGCACTGAAGAATTGACGCTTTGAACTGTGATGTTGGAGAAGACTCTTGAGAGTCCCTAGGACTGCAAGGAGATCCAACCAGTCCTTCCTAAAGGAGATCAGTCCTGAGCATTCATTGGAAGGACTGACGCTGAAGCTGAAACTCCAATACTTTGGCCACCTGATGCAAAGAACTGACTCATTTGCAAAGACCCTGTTGCTGGAAAAGATTGAAGGAGGGAGGAGAAGGGGATGACAGAGGATGAGTTGGTTGGATGGCATCACAGCCCCAATGGATATGAGTTTGAGTAAACTCCAGGAATTGGTGATGGACAGGGAGGACTGATGTGTTGCAGTCCATGGGGTCACAAAGAGTTGGACATGACTAAGCAACTGAATTGAAATTAGGCGATTGGTCATTTTGCAAATGAAAGAGTGCTAACACATTTTAGTCTTGTTGGACTCTTAGCAACGCGATGGACTGTAGCCTGCCAGGTCCCTCTGTCCACAGTGTTCTCCAGGAAAGAATACTGGAGTGGGCAGCCATGCCCTCCTCCAGGGGGTCTTCCCAACCAAGGGATGGAACCTGGGCTCTTATGTCTCCTGCATTGGCAGGCAGGTTCTTTACCACTGAGCCACCTGGGAAGCCCAAATGAAAGAGTAAGTAGATTAACAGGAAGTGTTATAAAAGCTTGGACTGCTAGCTCAAGCTGACTTTATAGGAGAAGGCGTCAATGGATCTGGCTGTGGCCCTGGTGCTCTGTCTCTCCTGTCTGCTTCTCCTCTCATCTGGAAACAGAGCTCTGGGAAAGGGAAGCTCCCGCTGGGCCCCACTCCTCTCCCGATTCTTGGAAACATCCTACAGTTAGATGTTAAGGACATCAGCAAATCCCTAAGCAATATAAGTATGTTTTATGTTCCTCCTTGGCTTGCAAAGAATAAGGAAATTAATCCTTACTTTTAAATAAAATATCTTCATGGAGACAAGGTATTAAAATAGAACATATTACAACAAACACTCCCTGTGGATTTTTTAAAATTTTATTTTATTTTTAATTGGAGGATAATTACTTTACAAAATTGTAATGGATTTTGCCATACATCGACATGAATCAGCCATAGTTATATATATGTGCCCTCCCACCTGAAACTCCCTTCCACTCCTCTTCCCATCCCACTCCTCTAGGTTGTCACAGAGCACCTGCTTTAGGTTCCCTGCATCATACTTCAAATTTCAATTTTGATCTTTCCATTGCTTTTCTTTCGTCTGTCATTGTCTGAACTAGAATAGAGTAATACATTTGTCATGAACAAAAATCTTTACGTCATTATAAAGTGAAATCAAAAATAATAAAGTGGATATATGTTTATGTATAACTGATTTGCTTTGCTGTACACCAGAAACTAACACAGCATTATAAAGCAATTATACTTCAATAAAAATTAATTTAAAAAAAAAAGGTGAGGTGGCAAAATTCAGGACTGTTGCTGCTTGAAATAAGGCAAATCCTACATTGTTTCATGGCCATTTGCTATGGTTTTTGGCTGAAGATAAGTGATAATGAAACTGTTTCATTTTAGATTTCATTCAAAAAATTGACGAGTTGCTAAAATAAGAGTGGAGGTGCCTTCCCCTCCTGGAGACTCTCTTCCTAGCAAGCTGGAGGTGGAGGCTCAAGTGGCCTGTCTCTCTGAGGGCTCCCCAGCCAATGCACCAGAAATGTTGTGGAATCTGGAGTTGGAAAACACACCTAGGAGGACACTCAAGACACTGGAGTATAGTTTATTATGCCAGCGGATCCAAGCAGAATCCGTTCCCCACAAGGACCCTGATGTTTCTTAGAGGTCCAGTTTTATACCCCCCATTATGTGACTGGTTACATGTTAGCAACTTCTTTGTTGTACCTGATTGAGTTTTACAACAAGTAGGTGTTAGGAGAACAAACAATTAGGGTTAAGGGGTGGGGGTGGGGGGGACAATGATTATACATCAAGGGGGGATGTCTCCACGGTTAATCTAACAGGGGCAGCCTGACTTCAACTACAACCCCCGTTTGTCATCTGTAGGGAGGGAAGTCTCCAGGAGACCTAGTTTTCACTAGCAACGGTTTCCTCACTCTTGGGCAGGGTTCAGGCCCAGTTCATATCGTTTTTAAGATGGATGACAGGCTTCAAAATGGAGTCTCTCCTGCTTTCCTCACACTGGTCCCAACATTAGCTTCACCTCTGCTGATTCTACATATGATTCTTTCAGCTGTTCATTCAACAAAAAATATTTTAATGTCCCTAACTATTCTCCTTTGTTGTATGCAAGCATGCATGTTAAGTCGTTTCAGTTGTGTCCGACTCTGTGCAACCCTATGGACAGCAGCCCATAGGGTTGCTCCTCTGTCCACAGGATTCTCCAGGCAAGAATACTGGAGTGGATTGCCATGCCCTACTCCAGGGGGTCTTCCCGACCCAGAGATCAAACCCAGGTCTCCTGCATTGCAAGCAGACTCTTTATCATCTGAGCCACAGATATAGGAAAGAATTATCATAGTGATCCATGGTCATAATTTTCTCCCTCAAATACATCTGTCAACAAAGAAAATTATATATTTGTGAAGTGAAAATTTCTCTCAATACAGAGACCATATTATATTAGTATTTATACCACATTTGCTCACCAGGGCTTGGCATATTAAGTAAACCTTCACTAAGTGTTTTTTATTTAAGAAACTACTACTTTCTCTTCTAGATCTGCAATACTTTCCCTGCTCTCCTTGATTATTTCCCAGGGAGTCATAACAGAGTACTTAAAAATGCAGCTCATTCACAAAATTATTTTTTGGAGCAACCAAGGAAACACCAAGCATCCCTGGACATCAACAATCCTCAAGACTTTATTGATTGTTTTCTGATCAAAATGGAGCAGGTAAAATATTAATGACACCTCAGTTCTTTGCTTATGCATTTTGTGATTCATTGAATAGTTTTGAATTTACTAGGAATGCTTCAGTGGTCAAGTAAGTAATGTCAACAAGCATTTTAAGTACTTATTGTGTGCATATACTGTGTGCACTTAGCATTATGAAAGACACAATATTTAACTTTTAAATAAGTGGAAAAATTGATCTTGCTTTTTGAGTACTAGTAGTCTGGAGAAGGCAATGGCACCCCACTCCAGTATTCTTGCCTGGAAAATCCCATGGACGGAGGAGCCTGGTGGGCTGCAATCCATGGGGTCGCTAAGAGTTGGACATGACTGAACGACTTCACTTTCACTTTTCACTTTCATGCATTGGAGAAGGAAATGGCAATCCACTCCAGTATTCTTGCCTGGAGAATCCCAGGGACCGGGGAGCCTGGTGGGCTGCCGTCTGTGGGGTCGCACAGAGTCAGACACGACTGAAGTGACTTAGCAGCAGCAGCAGTCTACCTAAGAACAGTCAGAATGACATCTCAGATGAAAAATAAACAATTTCAAACAAGGTATAAAATACAAATATAGTAGTATAATATGAAGATGAGCATGATCGCTGCGCACACAGTATGAGGGAATGGAAAAGAATGACTTAATCTAGCCGGACTTCTGCATATCAGGTAGCTGAAAATAAATTCAATATGTTTGCATGAAGGAAAAGAAAAGGAATTTCAGATGGGTGAATAGTGTATGTAGAGGTGCAAAGGTGTGTGATGGGACAGAGTAGGTGAATGAAAGAAAGAAGCCTTAATTGAGTGTAAAGTAAAACGAATTGTCATAGACATGGAGTTCAAGGTTGGTATCTGAGGCTCTGAACCCTGCACCATTAGTTGAAAAGACTGTTTTCCCCATATGAACCATTATAGCACCCTTGTCAAAAATCATTTTATTCAGTCAGTGGAAGGGTTTATTTGTGTAACCTCAAATCTTTCCCAATAGCCTATATGTAAACCTTATACCATAACACATTATCTGTTCATCTTAGTTACTAGCTTTGTATTATAGTTAGTTTTGAAATTGAGAGGTGTGAGTCCTCTAACTTAATTTTTAAGAGTATTTTGGCCATTCTCAGTGCTCTGTATTTTCAGATTAATTATAGGGTAAACTCATCAATTTTTGCCAGGAAGACAGTAGTGATTTTGGTAGGGATCTCAGGAAATCTGTAGATCAGTTTGTGGAGTAATGTCATTTAAAAAAATAAGGTGAAAGTCACATACCATACACTTATCCGTTTTATTTTATTTATTTACTTTTTTTTAAACAACAGAAATTTATCTTTTTACATTTCTAGAGGCCAGACCAAAATCAATGTGTTTGCAGGGTCAGGCTTCCTCTGAATGTTTCAGGAGTGAATAATCCCTTACTTCATCCAGCCTATGGTGACTCCAGACATTCCTTGGTTAGTGGCAGCTTAACTCCAATTTCTGCCTCCATTTTCATATAGCCTTCTCCCTTTTGTGTCTGTGTCTCAAATTTCCTTCTCCTTTCTCTCATAAGGGAAACTGTTCTTGAAGTTAGGGCCCATTCTACATCTAATATGATCTCACCTTGACATCCTTAATTTAAGTACATCTGCAAATACCCTATTTCCAAATAAGGTCACATTCACTCGTACTGGAGGGTTAGGACTTAGACATATCTTTTTGGAGGCAACCCACTGTAATATTTATATAAATATATAATGATTTATAATTGATTTTACATATAGTTATTTATTTTCTTTAAAAATCCTGCTTTAATAAATCCTTGATGCCTACATTGTGAAATTTGTGAAATTTGTTCATCTGTTTATGTATTCAACAAGTACTGTGCTAGGAACTAAAGATACAAAGGTGAGTCTGACAGATACACTCCCTGCCATCATGGATGTCAGAATCTAAAGACAGTGAAACTATTTCATAAATATATGTGGGGTGCTGTGAGAATAGATGTTTATGATTCTATGGAAATATGTAATAGAAACAATTTCCCTAGTTAAAATGTTATGCTGAAGGTCGGAGATTGATCTTTAAGAGATTGATCCTTCACTATCTTTTTCTTTTTTGCTTTTTTTAAAATTTATTTATTTTACTTTACAATATTGTATTGGTTTTGCCATACATTGACTCGAATCCTCCATGGGTATACATGTATTCCCCATCCTGAACCCACTTCCCACCTCCTTCCTCATCCCATCCCTCTGGGTCATCCCAGTGCACTAGCCCTGAGCACCCTGTCTCATGCATCAAACCTGGACTGGTGATTCGAAGTGTACAGTTTATGGCATTTAGTGCATTCACACTATTGCGTGATTACTTGATCTCTCTAATTTCAAAACTTTTCCATCACTCTGCAGAAATATACCCTCCCATTAAATGATCACTAACACATCATGTGTTAACCTGTTATCTGCTTTATATCTCTATGAATTTGCCTATTATGTATTTATCATATGAAAGTTCTCATAGCATTGCCCCTTTTGTTTCTAACTCTTTGATCTAGTATAGTGTTTAGGAGGTTCATCTAAGTTGCATGCACCCGTGCTTTGTTACTTTCTTTTACAGTTGAATAATATTCCATGTTTTCACTTATTGTAATTTTTTATACATTCATCTATTGGTAGACATCTGTGTTGTTTCTATCTTTGAATCTTATGAATAGTTTCACTGTAAACATTTGTGTACAAGTTTTTTGATGGACATTTTTTCATTTTTGTGGGGTATATTTCTATGAGTAGAATTGATGGGATATGTGGTAATTTTATGTCTCGGTTTTGAGGAACTGCCAAACTTTTCCACAGAGACTACAGCAGTCATGTTCCCATGAGCAATGTACACAGGTTCTATTTACCCACATAGTTGCCAATGTGTATTTTCTTTTTTTTTCCATTTGTTTTTATTAGTTGGAGGCTATATTTTCTAATTTTTGTGATTATTAAAGCTAGCCTAGTTAATGTGAAGTGGTATCTTGTCATGGCTTTGATTTCCATTTCTTTAATGACCAATAATGTTGAACATATTTTTATGTGATTTTAGTATAGTATGTCCACCATTTTTATATTTTCTTTGGAGAAATGTCATTCAAGTCCCTTTGTCCTTTTTAAATTGGGGAGCTTGTTTTTGTTGTTGAACGTAAAAGTTGTTTATATAGTTTGGGCATTAAACCCATATATTATATATATAAAATACGTGAAATACAAATATTTTTTTCCATCCCGTAAGTTTTTTTTTTTACATCTTTGATTGTGTCATTTGATGTGTGTGTGTGTGTTCACATGCACACACACTTAGTCATTAAGTTGTGTTCAATTCTTTGCAACCCCATGGACTGTAGTCTGCCAGGCTCCTCTGCCCATGGAATTTTCCAGGCAAGGATCCTGGAGCAGGTTGCCATTTCCTCCTCCAGGGGATCTTCCTCACCCAGGGATCAAATCCATGTCTCCCGCATTGGCAGGCATATTCTTAACCATTGAGCCACTTGGGAAGCCCATACACACACACACACACACACACACACACACACACACCTCATGGTAACTGCACATCAAAAATCTCTGTATATAGAACTCATGGTAACCACACCAAAATTCTACAATAGGTAAAAATACACAAAAAAAGTGAAAGGAATACAAGCATAATGCTAAAGATAGTCATCAAATCACAAGGGCAGAGAAGAAATAAAGAATGGAACATTGATTTTTGCATTGATCTTATACTCTGGAATTGTGTTGAATTCATTTATTATCTCTAGTAATTTTTTGTGTCGGTTCTATATGTATACTAAATTATTTGCAAATAGTCATAGTATTACTTCTTCCTATCTAAATTGAATGTCTTTTATCTATTTTTCTTGCCTAATTGGTCTGGAAGTGAAATGAAGTGAAAGTCACTCAGTCATGTCCGACTCTGCAACCCAATGGATTGTATGTCCATGAAATTCTTCAGGCCACAACACTGGAGTGGGGAGCTGTTCCCTTCTCTGGGGGATCTTCCCAACCCAAGGATCAAACCCAGGTCTTCCTTAGTTCAGACAGATTCTTTACCAGCTGAGCCACCAGGGAAGCCCAAGAATACTGGAGTGGGTAGCCTATCCCTTCTCCAGTGGATCTTCCCAACCCAGGAATTGAACTGGGGTCTCCTGCATTGCAGGCAAATTCTTTACCAGATGAGCCAACAGGGAATCCCAATTGGTCTGGAGAGTTCTTCTATTTCAATTAAGTAATTTTTTACCTGTCAGTTAAACCTCAATAAAGCTTGGAATGGCAGAAAGTGAAGAGGAACTTTAAAGCCTCTTGATGAAAGTGAAAGAGGAGAGTGAAAAAGTTGCCTTAAAGCTCATCATTCAGAAAACTAAGATCATGGCATCTGGTCCCATCACTTCATGGGAAATAGATGGGGAAACAGTGGAAGCAGTATCAGACTTTGTTTTGGGGGGCTCTAAAATCATTGCAGACAGTGATTGCAGCCATGAAATTAAAAGACACTTACTCCTTGGAAGGAAAGTTATGGCTAACCTAGATAGCATATTAAAAAGCAGAGACATGACTTGGCCAACAAAGGTCCATCTAGTCAAGGCTATGGTTTTTCCAGTGGTCATGTATGGATGTGAGAGTTGCATTGTGAAGAAAGCTGAGAACCGAAAAATTGATGCTTTTGAACTGTGGTGTTGGAGAAGACTCTTGAGAGTCCCTTGATTGCAAGGAGATCCAACCAGTCCATCCTAAAGGAGATCAGTCCTGGGTGTTCATTGGAAGGACTGATGTTGAAGCTGAAACTCCAATATTTTGGCCACCTCATGCGAAGAGTTGACTCATTGGAAAAGACCCTGATGCTAGGAGGGATTGGGGGCAGGAGGAGATGGGGACGACAGAGGATGAGATGGCTGGATGGCATCACCGACTCGATAGACATGAGTTTGAGTAATCGGGAGTTGATGATGGACAGGGAGGCATGGCATACTGTGATTCACGGGGTCGCAAAGAGTCGAACACAACTGAGTGACTGAACTGAACTGAACTGAAAGCTTGGAATACGCAGAGTATATGCAGAGTATATCATGCGAAATGCCAGACTGGGTGAAGTACAAACTGGAATCTAGATTTCTGGGAGAAATATCAATAACCTCAGATACACAGATGACACCACCCTTATGGGAGAAAGTGAAGAAGAACTGAAGAACCTCTTGATGAAAGTCAAAGAGGAGAATAAAAAAGCTGGCTTAAAACTCAACATTCAGGCCGCCTCCGCCGCCGCCGCCGCCGCCGCCGCCGCCCCTCCTCCTGCTCCAGCCGTCTCGGCCGCCGCTTCCCGGCCGAGTTCGAGCGGCCCCGGCGGCCCCCGGCGCGTCCAGCTGCGCGGACCCGCGCCCGTCCCGCCCGGCTGCCGCCCGCGTCCACCCCGCCGCGATGGCGACGCGCTCGTGCCGGGAGAAGGCGCAGAAGCTGAACGAGCAGCACCAGCTCATCCTGTCCAAGCTGCTGAGGGAGGAGGACAACAAGTACTGCGCCGACTGTGAGGCCAAAGGTCCTCGATGGGCTTCCTGGAATATTGGTGTGTTTATTTGCATCAGATGTGCTGGCATCCATAGGAATCTTGGGGTTCATATATCCAGGGTCAAGTCAGTCAACCTAGACCAATGGATGCCAGAACAGATCCAGTGCATGCAAGATATGGGAAATACTAAAGCAAGACTACTATATGAAGCCAATCTTCCAGAGAACTTTCGAAGACCACAGACAGATCAAGCAGTGGAATTTTTCATCAGAGATAAATATGAAAAGAAGAAATACTACGATAAAAAATGCTATAGCTATTACAAATAAAGAAAAGGGGGAAAAAAAAGGAAGAGAAAAAGAAAGAAAAGGAGCCAGAAAAGCCTACAAAACCACTTACAACTGAAAAGCTGCAGAAGAAAGAAGATCAGCAGTTGGAACCTAAAAAGAGTGCCAGCCCTCAGAAAGCTGCAGAGCCCACCGTTGACCTTCTGGGACTCGATGGGCCTGCCGAGGCGCCAGTGACCAATGGGAGCGCAGTCGCGGGGCCAGCCCTGAACGATGACCTGGACATCTTTGGACCGATGATCTCTAACCCCTTACCTGCAACTGTCATGCCCCCAGCTCAGGGGACGTCCTCTGCACCAGCAGCTGCCACTCTGTCTGCAGTGACATCTGGGGATCTGGATCTGTTCACTGAGCAAGCTGCAAAGTCAGAAGAGGTGGCCAAGAAGCAGCTCTCCAAAGACTCCATCTTGTCTCTGTATGGCGCCGGGGCCATCCAGCAGCAGAGTGCTCCTGGTGTGTTTATGGGACCCACGAATCTACCGTTTACCTCACAAGCATCGGCTGCGTTTCCAGGCTTCCCGTCCATGGGCGTGCCTGTGCCCGCGGCGCCCGGCCTGGTGGGCAGCTCGCTGGGGCCGAGCGCGGGCATGATGGTGGGCGTGCCGGTGCCCAACGGATTCATGGGCAGCGCGCAGACTGCTGTGATGCCGCTCGCGCAGGGCGTGGTCGGGCCCCCAGGGATGGTCCCGCACATGGGCACAGCCCAGGGGAAATTTGGCCTGCAGCCAGCTCCGCAGAGCCCATGGAACCTCCCGCAGGTGAACCAGCAGATGGCTGGCCTGAGCCTGGGTGGCGTGGCGTCGGCAGCGGGCTTCGGGCCGCCGCCCAGCACCTCGGCGGGGGCCGCGGGGTGGTCCGGGAGCTCGTCGGGGCAGACACTCAGCACACAGCTGTGGAAGTGAGCCCCCACCAGCATTCCCGCTCAGACATACCTGCCTCCCCTGTCCGTTCATGTACATACCTGTTTTTTCTTTTCCCCCCTTTGTTCATATGAAGACCTGATTGACCGTGTTGGTCTGTGCTGATTGAATGTGCTGTGGTGAAAAGCAGGTTGAGAAACCGTCCCTGTCGAGGGCAGCTTTGCTCACAGTTCCCAGGATTTCGCAGACACAGTCTCTGGGAAGCTGCTCAGTCAACGTGCATAATCAGTTTCCCTCTCGATGAAATTATAGCTCTCATGTTTGCATATAAGGGAAGTAGTTATCATGTTAGTAATACCTCTAACAGTATGAGCCCCACCCCCAGATTAGCCAGTAATCCTGTAGGAAGGTACTGTATGATCAAATGTTTAATCATATAAATAGAATGTCCATGTATCACCGAGCACTGTTTTCTAGTGTACCCAGACTCTTTTATGTCACATTCACCTCACTGTGCTGTTGTTATGATGTGCTTAACAGGGAACGTGGTTAGTGAAAGGAAGATAAACCTGGATGTTACGACACAACTTAGTTGAACACGTGTTTGAAGAAGTCAGATTTTACCTGCCTTCCTTGGAATTGGGATCTTTTCCTATGTATACATAGTGCTAGCAAGAGACCTTCCTCCGCACTAGACACAAACAGGGTAACTAAACAAGCCACTCAGTCCTTGAAGGTGTATCCAGGTTTATGACAGTGATTGTGTTTACATTTTATGGTGCCTAGTACTGACAAATGTCATATCCCTGTATTAAACAGATGAATCCATAAAAAAAAAAAAAAAAAAAAAAAACTCAACATTCAGAAAACTGAGATCATGACATCGGTTTCATCACTTCATGGCAAATAGATGGGGAAACAATGGAAAGAGTGACAGACTTTATTGTGGGGGGCTCCAAAATCACTGCAGATGGTGACTGCAGCCGTGAAATGAAAAGACACTTGCTCCTTGGGAGGAAATGCTATGACCAACCTAGAGAGCATATTAAAAAGCAGAGACATGACTTGGCCAACAAAGGTCCATCTAGTCAAAGCTATGGTTTTTCCAGTAGTCATGTATGGATGTGAGAGTTGGACTATGAGGAATGCTGAGCGCCTAAGAATTGATACTTTGATATTGAACTGTGGTGTTGGAGATTTTTGATAGCCCCTAGGACTGCAAGGAGCTCCAACCAGTCCATCCTAAAGGAAATCAGTCCTGAAGTTTCATTGGAAGGACTGATGCTGAAGGTGAAACTCTAATACTTTGGCCACCTGATGCGAAGAACAGGGTCATTTGAAAAGAGACCCTAATACTGGGAAAGATTGAAGGCAGAAGGAGAAGGGGATGACAGATGATGAGATGGTTGGATGCATCACCGACTCGATGAATATGAGTTTGAGCAAGCTCTGCGAGTTGGTGATGGACAGGGAAGCCTGTTGTGCTGTAGTCCAAGGGGTCGCAAAGAATTGGACATGACTGAGTGACTGAACTGAACTGAAAGCTTGAAAATTTTTTATGTATTTAATGTGTGTTCGCGTGCATTCTCAATCTCTTTTGTTGTGTCCAGCTCTTTGTGACTCTATGGACTGTAGCCCACCAGGCTCCTCTGTCCATTGGATTCTCCAGGCAAGAATACTGGAGTGGGTCCAGTCCATATGAATTTAAATTTTTTTTTAATTATTGACTTTTGACTGCACTGGGTCTTCATTCCTGCACAGGCTTTCTTTAGTTGCAGTAAGTGGGAGCTATTCTGTAGCTATGGTGCATGGACTTCTCACTGTGGTGGCTTCTTTTGTTGCAGAGCATAGGCTCTAAGGTGCCTGGGCTCAGTAGTTGTGGCACATGGGCTTAGTTGCCTCACGGCATGTGGGATCTTCCTGGACCAGAGACTGAACCCATGTCGACTGCATTGGCAGGAAGTTTCTTAACTACTGGACCACCAGGGAAATCCTTACATATGAATTTAAATTTTTTTCTGTTTCTGTGAAAAGTTCTATTTTCATACAGATTCCAGTGAATCTGTAGGTTGCTTTTGGTATTATAGGCATTTTAACAATATTAATTCTTCTTATTCTTATCTTTCATTAATTGGTCCTCTTCGTTTTCTTTCATCAATGTTTTGTAGTTTCAGTGTACAGATCTTTCACCTCCTTAGTTAAATTTATTTTAATTATTTTATTCATTTTGTTTCTATTTCCTAAAGTTCTGTCAGTTTTCTAATGCTCTGTCATATTCTAATACTCTGATGCACTTGCAAATAACACATTACACTTTACAGTTAATGTCTCTTATAAAAAATAACTATACTTCTTCCTTTCCATCCTTCGTATCATTGTTGTGGTTCATTCCACTTATTTATAAGCGTATGTATATTTATATATATGTTCATAACCATTACATAATCAAATGCACTGTTATTATTTTCTGTAAATTTTTATCTGTTAGAGCAATAAAGTAAAGTAAAACTTTTTATTTTACTGTCACTCATTCCTTCTTTATAATCATTTCTTTATGTCAATGTGTTTCTGACCTATGTGATTTTCTTTCTCTCTAAAGATTTTTAAAACATTCTTTACAAGGCAGTTCAACTGGCAACAAATTCCGTCAATTTTGTTTGCTCAGAAAGTCTTCATTTCTCCTTCACCTTTTAAGGAAATTTTGAAGGGTACAGAATTTAGATTGTTGGTTTGACCATCTGTATGTCTTCTGTGGAGAAATGTCTGGTTAGGTCGTCTGCCAATTTTTCAATTGGATTTTGTGTGTGTGTGTTGTTGAGTTGGATGAGTTCTTTGTATATTTTGGAAGTTAAGCACTGGTTGATCAAATAATTTGCAAATGTTTTTCTCCATTTCTGTATGTTGTCTTTTCATTTTACTTATGGTTTCCTTTGCTGTGCAAAAATGAGTAAGGTCCTATTTGTTTATTTTTGCTTTTATTTGTATTGCCTGGGAGACTGACTTAAAAACATTGGTATGATTTATGTACCAGACACACTTATCTAAGCCTACCCCTGAATGCTGCAAGAGTTTAATCTCCAGGGCGCAAAAATAATTGCGCAGATCCTTTGTGCACAGCCAGTAGTTGTTCAGCAGAGGGATTGATTCCTAGAACTTCCTGTCTTTTGTGTGACATTACTCTAGCAATGCCATCCTCACAATATTGAGTGTCTAGACATGTGACAAGGAAAGTTATTTGTTTATTTAGGTTTTCTTTAATTTTTTTTTGTACTAATGATAGGCTGTGTACACATAACCTCTGTATCTCCAAATCAAATCCAAGAAATGGAAACACTAATAATATTGTTTTACTAGAACACTGCTTTTCTTAATGACTTTGGAGTAATTTTGAATTGAGAAGTCAAAAGCATGTGTGAAGCCAATGTTACTGATGGAAATGACTTTTTACTTAACAAGGGAACACATTCAGTGAGTTTAATCTGTCTTAATTGTGTTTATTATATAATAATAGACATGTCACTGGGGCCCTGGAGATTATAAATGTATCATAAAAATTATTGCTAGTCTAGGGACATGTTTACAAAATATGCTTTTTTGCATGCTAACTATCCCTTCTACTCTATTTAAAACTGCCTGCTTATTGTCATATCATTGCCTCAATCCTAAAACAGCATTCAGTTCAGTTCAGTTGCTCAGTCGTGTCCAACTCTTTGCAACCTCATAGACTGCAGCACGCCAGGTCTTCCTGTATGTCACCAACTCCTGGAGTTTACTCTGATTGATGTCCTTTGAGTTGATTATGCCATCCAACTATCTCATCCTCTGTCATCCCCTTCTCCTCCTGCCTTCAATCTTTCCCAGCATCAGGGTCTTTTCAAATGACTCAGTTCTTCACATCAGGTGGCCAAAGTATTGGAGTTTCAGCTTCAACATCAGTCCTTCCAATGAATGATCAGGACTGATTTCCTTTAGGATGGATTGGTTGAATCTCCTTGCAATCAAGGGACTCTCAAGAGTCTCCTCCAACACCACAGCTCAAAAGCATCAATTCTTTGGCACTCAACTTTCTTCATAGTCCAACTTTCACATCCATACATGACTACTGGAAAAACCATAGCTTTAACTAGACAGACCTTTGTTGGCCAAGTCATGTCTGTGCTTTTTAATATGCTATCTAGGTTGGTCATAACTTTTCTTCCAAGGAGCAACTGTCTTTTCATTTCATGGCTGCAGTTACCATCTGCAGTGATTTTTGGAGCCCCCAAAAATAAAGTCTGCCACTGTTTCCATTGTTCCCCCATCTATTTGCCATGAAGTGATGGAACTGGATGCCATCATCTTAGTTTTCTGAATGTTGGGTTTTAAGCCAACTTTTTCACTCTCCTCTTTTACTTTCATCAATAAGCTCTTTAGTTCCTCTTCGCTTTCTGCCATAAGTGTGGTGTCATCTGAATATTTGAGGTTATTGATATTTCTCCTGGTGATCTTGACTCCAGCTTGGGCTTCTGTCTAGCCAGGCATTTCACATGATGTACTTTGCAAACAAGTTAAATAAGCAGGGTGACAGTATACGGCCTTGACATATTCTTTTCCCAATTTGGAACCAGTCCATTGGTCTATGTCCGGTTTTAACTGTTGCTTCTTGACCTGCATACGGATTTCTAAGGAGGCAGGTAAGGTGGTCTGGTAGTCCCATCTCTTTAAATATTTTCCACAGTTTATTGTGATCCACACAGTCAAAGGCTTTTAGGATAGTCAATGAAGCAGAAATAGATATTTTTCTGTAATTCTCTTGCTTTCTCTATGATCCAACAGATGTTAGCAATTTGATCTCTGGTTCTTCTGCCTTTTCTAAATCCAGCTTGAACATCTGGAAGTTCTTGGTTCATGTTCTGTTGAAGCCTGGCTTGTTGAATTTTGAGCATTACTTTGCTAGCATGTGAAATGAGTGCAATTGTGCCATAGTTTGAACATTCTTTGGCATTACCCTTCTTTGGGATTGGAATGAAAACTGACCTTTTTCAGTCCCATAAAAAACCATCAACAAGAGAATGTTGGATCCCACCAAAAAAAGATACCCTGCATCCAAGCGCAAAGAAGAAGCCTTAACAAGATTGTAGGAGGGGTGCAACTGTGTTTAAAATCAAATCTCAGACCCACCAGAGATGCTCAGAGGGCACAAACAAAACCTTGTGTACACCAGGGCTGAGGGCAAGGAGCAGTGACCCCCTACAGGAGACTGAGCCAGATATGCCTTTGAGTGTTTGAGTGTCTCCTGTGGAGGCATGGGCCAACAGTGACCTGCTGTGGGGACAAGGACTCTGACTGCACCATACCTGGGAGGTGCAGCATGTGGCATAAGTCTTCTTGGAGGAGATTGCCATTGGCCCACCATAGAGCCAGAGAGCAGACAACACACAGAGTGCAGAACAGTTATAACAAAGAAGTTCTCACACTGTTGCAAAAGTTCTAGGGCCCACAACAGATTTCCCAACCTGGGGATCTGGCAAAAGGACAGAACCCCCAGGGAAACAGACTCTTTGAGGGCATGACAAAACCTTGTGCACACCAGGATAAAGGAGCAGTGACCCCACAAGAGACTAAGCCAGACTTGCGTGATTGTCCTGGAGTCTCTGGTATCCCTTGCATCAGGAAACTTCCACAAGCTTCTTATCCTCATCCCTCAAAGGGCAGATAGAATGGAAACCACAATCACCAAAAACTAACCAAACTGACCACATGGATCACAATCATGTCTAACTCAGTGAAATCATGAGCCATATTAGGAATAGAAGAGAGTTTTATTTGAGCCAAATTTAGGTGTAAGCCTGTGAGACAGCCTCTCAGATCACTCTGAAGAGCTGCTGTGGAGAAGCATGATTTTCAGCACAGTTTTATATCTTGTCAGAACAAAGTACATCAAGCAAGTCAGGAAAACATTCCTTCAAGTTTTCGTTTTTTTCCCCAAAGATCAGCATGTTTACAAAGTCAGTATGGCCTTGATGCCTGGGAAGGGAGTCTTTTCAGCTTTGATGTCCCAAGAACATTTAATCTGTATTTTTAATATTCTTTATTTCTGGTCAGTCAACCCTTTTAAAAAATGATTAAACAGATGGACAATGTATGTTTGATAGGCCACAAAGAAGCTGTTTTCCTTCAAATAAAATTCAGGTTAAATGAAGTATAAGCCAGAATGACTTCCCCATACCTCAGTATGTAAAAATTTCTTCCATTAATATCAGTTTATCTATCTATCCATCTACCCATTAACACCTCACTACTTTAGTGTGTATGTCTCATTAACAATAATTTTTATAAACAGAACAATAATATTTACACTCAAGAGTTACCATGAATGCAATCATATTATCTAATGTATAGCCTGTATTTAAAGATTCAATTCAAAAATGATTTACCTAAAATATACTTTATAACTTTTTTTTCTTTGCAATTTAGTGTGTAGCCTAAGGACAAGCATATAATTTGGTTACTTTTTCTTTTTAGTTTCCTGTTATCAATTCTCTTTGCTTTGTATTTCTTTCAACATTTATGTTTGTGAAGAATTCAATTTAGTAGTTTTGCAGCAGGTGATTATTTTCTAGACATTAGATTTCAGTTACTATTTGCTTAGACAGCTACATAGATGCATTTGTGTCTTCCACTGAAATTCATTTGGGAGTTAGGGATACATAATGTCACCCTATTATTGGTATGTGGCGTTCTTCACATAATAAAGTAGTATCTACCAGATTTCTCCTTGGGAGAGTTTCATTTGTTTTTATATTTAATTAATAGATCTTCACAACCCAGATAATCATGATAGTGTGATCACTCACCTAGAGCCAGACATTCTGGAATGTGAAGCCAAGTGGGCCTTAGAAAGCATCACTATGAACAAAGCTAGTGGAGGTGATGGAATTCCAGTTGAGCTATTTCAAATCCTGAGAGATGATGCTGTGAAAGTGCTGCACTCAAAATACCAGCAAATTTGGAAAATTCCACAGTGGCCACAGGACTGGAAAAGGTCAGTTTTCATTCCAATCCCAAAGAAAGGCAATGCCAAAGAATGCTCAAACTACCACACAATTGCACTCATCTCACACGCTAGTAAAGCAATGCTCAAAATTCTCCAAGCCAGGATTCAGCAATGCATAAACCATGAACTTCCAGATGTTCAAGCTGGTTTTAGAAAAGGCAGAGGAACCAGAGATCAAATTGCCAACATCCAGTGCATCATTGAAAAAGCAAGAGCATTCCAGGAAAACATCTATTTCTGCTTTATTGACTATGCCAAAGCCTTTGACTGTGTGGATCACAATAAACTGTGGAAAATTTTGAAAGAGATGGGAATACCAGACCATCTGACCTGCCTCTTGAGAAACTTGTATGCAGGTCAGGAAGCAAGTTAGAACTGGGCATGGAACAACAGACTGGCTCCAAATAGGAAAAGGAGTACATCAAGGCTGTATATTGTCACCCAGATTATTTAACTTATGTGCAGAGTACATCATGAGAAACGCTAGGCTGGAGGAAGCACAAGCCGGAATCAAGAGAAATATCAATAACTTCAGGTATGCAGATGACACCACCTTTATGGCAGAAAGTGAAGAAGAACTAAAGAGTCTCTTGATGAAAGTGAAAGAAGAGAGTGAAAAGGTTGCCTTAAAGCTCAACATTTAGAAAACTAAGATCGTGGCATCTGGCCCCATCACTTCATCGCAAATAAATGGGGAAACAGTGGAAACAGTGGCTGACTTTGTTTTGGGTGGCTCCAAAATCACTGCAGATGGTGATTGCAGCCATGAAATTAAAAGACGCTTACTCTTTGGAAGGAAATTTATGACCAACCTAGACAGCATATTGAAAAGCAGAGACATCACTTTGTCAACAAAAGTCCGTCTAGTCAAGGCTATGGTTTTTCCAGTGGTCATATATGGCTGTGAGAGTTGGACTATAAAGAAAACTGAGTGCCGAAGAATTGATGCTTTTGAATTGTGGTGTAGGCGAAGACTCTTGAGAGTCCCTTGGACTGCAAGGAGATCCAACCAGTCCATCCTAAAGGAGATCAGTCCTGTGTGTTCATTGGTAAAACTGATGTTGAAGCTGAAACTTCAATACTTTGGCCACCTGATGCAAAGAGCTAACTCATTTGAAAAGACCCTGATGCTGGGAAAGATTGAGCGCAGGAGGAGAAGGGGATGACAGAGGATGAGATGGTTGGATGATATCACTGACTCAATGGACATGGGTTTTGGTGAACTCCGGGAGTTGGTGATGGACATGGAGGCCTGGTGTGTTGCAGTTCATGGGGTCGCAAAGAGTCGGACGCGACTGAGTGACTGAATTGAACTGAATAAAAGTCTATGGTGTAGTACTTCAGGTCTTTGTAAATCTAACTTCTCAACCATTCACTCTACAGTTTTAGCATTTATTGATGCAACTTCCTTGGGTGATCATATGCTGAATTGTTGTAGAAATATTTTTCTAATTTTATCATTGTTTCTGTTTCTAAACTGAGACTAATGTGTAATGAAATCTGCCCTATACGTTCAAATAAGACAATCTGCATGAAAATGATAAGCACTAATAGTTGCTCTAGTACCTATTACTTTCACAGAAGAGTTATTTTTAACTAGATCAGATATCTGTTTACAAAGTACTATGGATAACTCCAAACACCTCAAGTTCCAATAGTGATTTCCATTTCAAACCATTGTCCACATATGAGAAGAGTGGAAATTGAAGTGATGAAGCAGCTGTTGGGGATGGACACCCGTGTCCAAATGTGGTGATAAGCAAAATGGATTCACCCTAGGGCCCATGTACTCACTATTCCAAATGCTCTTGAGGTTTACTTTAGCAACATCACTGCCACTCATCTTTAATTTTTGTTTATTCCTTGCTCTGTCTGCCACTGTCTTGCTCAAAATGCCACAGCCCTTCTTTGGGCCTAGGATTCCTCATCCATAAGTCATAAAATTGGACTAAATGGTTTGCAACATTTGTCCAGTTCCAGGACTTCTGTGTAGTTCAGTTTATCTTCATCTGTTCTTTCCAGGGCACAGATGTATTAACATCACTGACTTCTGTGCTGCCTGATGACAAAGAATTCCCCAACCCAGAGGTATTTGACCCTGACCAATTCCTGGATGAGAGTGGCAACTTTAAGAAGAGTGAATACTCCATGGCTTTCTCAGCAGGTAACACAAGTTTATTTTCTTCATCACTTCAGAGAGCAGGATACATTTTGGGCATCAGCTGGAACTGACATCCTGCGCTAGGAATGGTAAAAATACTTTTTTCTCCATGATGCGGGGCAGTAATCACAATGTCCACACACTTTCCTTCCCCTTAATACATCATCATTGTTGGGCTAGATTACTGGAGCTTGGAGAGGTGACCCAGTTCTTTCAGATTCAGAAATAAAGTTTGAGCTACATTCTGAAACTGTAAGTAAAGTGCATCTTAGAAAAAAGAAACTCTGTGTTATAAATCTTTGAAACTTCAAGGTTGATGAAGAGTAAATATACTTAGAGCAGAGAACAGAGGCTGTGGAGAATGGAAAGAAATACATTGGACCATCAGAACAGAAAATAGGAACAGAAAATAGAATGAATATATGTGTGTTCCTAGAGAAAGATTGAACTTGAAAATATCAAATTGCAGCTATAGTATGAGAATACTTGATGAAGTATGTGGTATAGTACTGATACTCAGTAAATGTTTGTTGAAAGAAGGATACTCGCTAAGATAGGATGTAAGTGGATAGCATGTATGTCTACCCTTTGTCCATCTGTCTATCCAGCCATTCTGCCTTCCTTCCATTCACTGAAACATTCATCAAATGGTTACTGCATAGTCTCTTTCTGACAGCCAGAAACACAATGTTCAAGGAGTATATGTACTCTATGTGTTTGTGTTTCCAGAGAAACGGATTTGTGTGGGAGAGGGCCTGGCCTGCATGGAGCTGTTTTTATTCCTGACCACAATTTTACAAAAATTTGCCTTGAAATCTGTGGTTGACCCAAAGGACATTGACACCACCCCAGCTGCCAGTGGGTTAGTTTCTGTGCCGCCTTCTTACGAGCTCTGCTTCATTCCTGTGTGAGGAATTCTAGATCATCTGGCTTCAACTGTTTATCTTCAGGGCATCACTTACCTCTTTCCCTTCAGTTTTCCTGAGAATTCCTTCTCTGACCTCTCATCTCATTGTGCTGTTTCACTGCAGAAATGTATTTGCTATTCTCCATATTCTGTAACACTTGTATTGGCCATCACATATGCTAATAATTGTCTAATATTGAGTATTATTATGTAATCACTACAAAATATAACAAGATGGTTAGTGATTACCAGTGTAGAGCCCTCTCCTGTGCATGTTCGAAATAAAAGGTGTAATTTGATGAGTCAGTTCTCAGACTCTCCCTCTTTTGTGCATAGTGCACGTACAAAATGGAAGAAAATGTGCAAAAAGGTCATGATGTTTCTCCAAATTATAAGCCAGTACATCTGGCATTCCAAAGGATAACAGCTTTTCGGGGGACTTGAATGAGGAACTCACTTTATCTTGCCTGTCTTGGAACATTGACAGGACTCTTGAAGAAACCTGGTGACAGCTAGAACAGAAAAGTAGGCTGCACTAGGATGCAAGTTTGAGACCTTCAGAGTCTTTGACTAAACTGATTGGTGAGGTTCTTCATCTACATGAGACTAGTTACTGTAGGTTGGGAGAACTGACTGTTGGTGTAATGTGCAAACACCAATGCAGAGTGTCAAGAAAAATGAAGAAGCAGAAGATACATGATGGAACAAAAATATAATTCAGAATAACAGCCACAAAGATCATTACTGAGTTCAGGAGAACAGTAAAGAAATGCAGAAATTTCAACAAAAGACAATTTAAAGGAACCAAACAGAAGTCAGATAATTAAAGAATATAATAATTGAACCTAAGACATCATTAGAGGGTTCACAGCAGACTGAATCAGGAGAAGTGATCGGTGATCTAAAATATATATCATTGGAGATTAGTCAGTCAATCAGGGGATTGAAAGAAAGAATAGGAAAAAGAACAGAATACTTAAGAGATTTATGGAACACCATGAGATGGACCAATATGAGTCTAGAAGGAGAAGAGAGAAGGAGAAAGGACTAAAAAGCTTATTCAAGGTAACAATGTCAGAAAATCTTCCAAATCTGGGAAAGAAGTGAACATAAAAATCCTGGATGTATAAAGAATCTCAGATTTAAAAAAAATCAAAGTAATCCATTCTGAGACACACAATAATTAAGTTGTCAAAAATCAATGACCATGAGAGTGAAAGCAACCATAGATAGCAGCTTGTTATATACAAGGGACTCCACAAAGCTGTCAGTAAATTTTAGAGCAGAAACTGACAGGAGAGAAAATAGAACATATCCTCAGAGTTCTGATAGAAAAAATAAAATCTTAGATTTGAGGACACTCATAGGCTAAAAGTAAATGGCTAGAAATGGCTTCCCTGATGGTTCAGCAGTAAAGAAACCACCTGCAGTGCAGGAGACGTGGGTTCAATACCTGGATTGAGAAGATCCCTTGGAAGAAGAAATAGCAACCACTCCAATATTCTTGCCTGGAAAATCTATTGGACAGAGGAGCCTGGCGGACTGCAGTCCACAGGGTTGCAAAGGATTGGACATGACTTAGAGACTACACCACCACGAACACATAGTTGAATTCGTAGCATTGTGTTACTTTCTGCTGTGAAGCAAAGTGATTCAGTTATGTATATGTATATGTTCTTTTTCATATTCTTTTCTATTATGGTTTATCACAGGATATTGCATATAGTCCCCTGTGCTATACAGTAAGACCTTGTTTATCCATCCTATGTTTAATTATTTGCATCTGCTAGTCTCAAACTCCCAATCCATCCCTCTCCTACCTTTCTCCCCCTTGGCAACCACAAGTCTGGTTTCTATGTCTGTGACTCTATTTTGTAAATAAGTTCATTTGTGTAATATTTTAAATTCCACATATAAGTGATATCATGCAGTATTTGTCCTTCTCTTTCTGACTTACTTCACTTAGCATGATCACTTCTAGGTACATCTGTGTAGCTGCAAATGTCAACTGTTGCTAAGTAAAGGCAAAGAGGGAAATAGACAGCATGCAATGCTTATATTAGAAAAGGAAAAAAAATGGACATATCTTTACCTAGACTAAGAAAAAAATAAGACTCAAACAAATAAAATCATAAAGAGAAACCTGTACAACATTACCACAGAATAAAAGGATCATAAGAGACTATTATGACCAATTATATGCCATTGAAGAAAGTTAGAAAAGACATACAAAGACTAAAGAAATTGAATCAGTAATCAATAGCCTCCTGACAAAGAAAAGCCCAGGACCACCTAGTTTCATTGGTGAGTTTTAAATACTTAAATGTAGAAGAATTAATGTTAATCCTTTTCAAGGTCTTTCAGAATGTGAGAGGAGGGAACACTTCAAAATTCTTTTTTTTTTTTTTTTTTTTTGAGGTCAGAAATTCTGTGGTTCCCAAGTCTGGCAAAGATGCTACCCAGAAAAGAAAACTACAGGTTAGTTAGGATTCCTTATGATGATGGATGCAAATATCTTCAATGTAATTCTAGCAGAAAAAATTCAAATGCCTATTAGGAGTATCCTTTTGTTAGGTAGTTAGAATAGGAAAAAGGAGTCCAGAATGGCGGTGACTAAAAGACAAGGAAGGGAAAAGCCCATGAAAATAGAACAAAAGAAGGTCCAAGGACCGGAATGAGGACCTCAGGTAGAACAAACAGCACTCCTGGCTAGGCCAGTATACACAGGGCAGGTCTAGGAGGATGAGAAAAAACATTAAAAAGGAGCCAAAGGGCTGGGGGTCTCTCTCACATGCTCGCTCTCTCTCTCTCCTCTTCACGTCTTTTGGGTCACCATGCCCTCATGCCTCAAGGATGTATTTTCCTTTATTTTCTAAATAAAACTGAGCTGTAACACAGAGCTGTAACACTGATCTGTCTGAGAGCTGTCACATGATCTGTCCAAGGGCTGAAATACTGGTCCATTGCTTCAATTTTTTGTTGTGATGAGACAGAACTGAGGAAATTACACACTGCCCCAACACTCAACATTCAGAAAACTAAGATCATGGCATCTGGTCTCATCACTTCATGGCAAATAGATGGGGAAACAGTGGCTGATTTTATTTGGGGGGGCTCTAAAATCACTGCTTACTCCTTGGAAGGAAAGTTATGACCAACCTAGATAGCATATTAAAAAGCAGAGACATGACTTGGCCAACAAAGGTCCATCTAGTCAAGGCTATGGTTTTTCCAGTGGTCATGTATGGATGTGAGAGTTGGACTGTGAAGACAGCTGAGCGCCGAAAAATTGATGCTTTTGAACTGTGGTGTTGGAGAAGACTCTTGAGAGTCCCTTAGACTGCAAGGAGATCCAACCAGTCCATCCTAAAGGAGATCAGTCCTGGGTGTTCATTGGAAGGACTGATGTTGAAGCTGAAACTCCAATATTTTGGCCACCTCATGCGAAGAGAAGACTCATTGGAAAAGACCCTGATGCTAGGAGGGATTGAGGGCAGAAGGAGAAGGGGATGACAGAGGATGAGATGGCTGGGTGGCATCACCAACTCAATGGACATGAATTTGAGTAAACTCTGGGTGTTGGTGATGGACAGGGAGGCCTGGCGTACTGCAATTCATGGCGTTGCAAAGAGTCGGACATGACTGAGTGACTGAACTGAACTGAACTGAAAATCACTGCACATGGTGATTGCAGCTATGAAATTAAAAGATGCTTACTCCTTGGAAGGAAAATTATGACCAACCTATACAGCATATTAAAAAGCAGAGATATTACTTTGTCATCAAAGGTCTGTCTAGTCAAGGCTATGGTTTTTCTGTCCATGGCATTTTCCAGGCAAGAAATCCTGGAGTGGGTTGCTATTTCCTCTCCAGGGGGATTTCTGGAGCTGAAACCTGAACTCCTGCTGCATCTCCTGCATTGTAGGAAGATTCTTTGCTGATGAGCTACAGGAGAAGCCCCCTTTATTTCATTATTTCTGACAAAGTCAGACTCCAAGGGGCAGCAAAGCATTTGGGTTTGGAGGCAACTGGGAGGCTTAGAAAGGTTCTTCCTTCCATTGCCTGAGCAAGTTTTTTTTTTTTTTTTTTGCCGTTACTTCAGTTGTTTTCTTGTTTTTTTTATTTTTTTTATTTAGTTGGAGGCCTAATTACTCACAACATTTCAGTGTTTTGTCATACATTGATATAATCAGCCATAGATTACACGTATTTCCCCACTCCCAATCCCCTCCACCTTCCCTCTCCAACCCGATTCCTCTGTCTTCCCAGTGCACCAGGCCCGAGCACTTGTCTCATGCATCTCACCTGGGCTGGTGATCTGCTTCACCATAGATAGTATACATGCTGTTCTTTTGAAACATCCCACCCTCACCTTCTCCCACAGAGTTCAAAAGTCTGTTCTGTATTTCTGTGTCTCTTTTTCTGTTGTGCATATAGGGTTATCGTTACCATCTTTCTAAATTCCATATATATGTGTTAGTATGCTGTAATGTTCTTTATCTTTCTGGCTTACTTCACTCTGTATAATGGGCTCCAGTTTCATCCATCTCATTAGAACTGGTTCAAATGAATTCTTTTTTAACGGCTGAGTAATATTCCATGGTGTATATGTATCACAGCTTCCTTATCCATTCATCTGCTGATGGGCATCTAGGTTGCTTCTATGTCCTGGCTATTATAAACAGTGCCTCAGTGAACATTGGGGTACATGTGTCTCTTTCATTTCTGGTTTCCTCAGTGTATATGCCCAGGAGTTGGATTGCTGGGTCATATGGCAGTTCTATTTCCAGTTTTTTAAGGAATCTCCACACTGTTTTCCATAGTGGCTGTACTAGTTTGCATTCCCACCAACAGTGTAAGAGGGTTCCCTTTTCTCCACACCCTCTCCAGCATTTATTGCTTGTAGACTTTTGGATAGCAGCCATCCTGACTGGCATGTAATGGTACCTCATTGTGGTTTTGATTTGCATTTCTCTGATAATGAGTGATGTTGAGCATCTTTTCATGTGTTTGTTAGCCATCTGTATGTCTTCTTTGGAGAAATGTCTGTTTAGTTCTTTGGCCATTTTTTGATTGGGTCACTTATTTTTCTGGAATTGAGCTGCAGGAGTTGCTTGTATATTTTTGAGATTAATCCTTTGTCTGTTTCTTCATTTGCTATTATTTTCTCCCAATCTGAGGGCTGTCTACTGCCTGAGTAAGTTTTATCTTTTTGTTTATGAGGAGGGGAGAGTACGCTAGTAACATTTCTCCACTTGAGAATCTATGACCCTTTTCACCTTGGAGTCCGGGGAGATGCATTTACTGTGATGCCTGTTGTTTTGTGAACTGTCAACGTGGTGCATATTCAGAGTACCATTTTAGGGTATTTGGTTTTGTGTGGTTTTTTTCCTAAAATTGTTCCTGAGACAGCTGTGGTATATATGAGAGAGCATCACAATGGGCATCAGAAAATTTCAGTTTAAATCCTAATTTTATTTATTATGAGCCTTGTGACACTGGATGGTTGTCCTCTTTACCCAGAATCTCCCTTTCCCTCATTTGAAAAACACAAATTTACCATCTCTACCTTCCAGTGTTTGTTTTGTTGGTGTAGTCCTGGGATTTCCAGGTAAAAGTCATGTTGATTTACTTAGACAACTATTTTATATGTCTTTAGTCATTCAGGATGCTTGAATTATGTTATTGTTAACCATGAATTTCCAGAATGGAGATCTGGTCGAAATCAAGTGTTTATTTGGGATTTGTTAGGACTGTTGTTCAGAAGACACATATCCAGGAAGTACTTAAGCTGTGTTCTTCCACACTACAAAATGAGGAAGTTTATAAGGGCAAAAATTACAAATTGTGTCAAAAATTAGGATTGAATATTTTGTAGTAATTGTTAATGGAAAGTAACCTTTAATAATTGTACAAAAAAATTAAAAATTTTAAAAAGTAAGGATCTTTAGAATAGAAAATCATCCTGGATTACCTGGTATGCCCAGTGGAATTGTAAGAGTCCATGAAGGAGGCGGTCAAGGGGATCAAAGAGCTATGAAGATGCTGTGCTGCTGACCTTGGCGATGCAGGAGGTGGTATGAGCTAAGGAATGCAGGTGGCCTCTAGAAACTGGAAAAGACAAGGAAATGGATTCTCCTGAGAGCCTCCAGGAGGAATGCAGCCCTGTCAACACCTTAATTTTCAGATTTGTGACCTCTAGAATTGTAGGATAATAAATTAGTGTTGTCTTAAGCCAAGGAAAAAGAAAAGAATTAGGATTGGAGATGGAAAGATGTAAAGATGCTTGTTAAGCAAAGGTTGGTTGTGTCTGAAGTGATTAAATAGTTGTGAAGCAGGCAGTTTGAAACTATAAACTTGTATTTAATAGCTACCAGTATATATCATTTTGCAAATGGCTGGTGGACTACTTGAGTTTGACACAGTTCAGAATTGAAGTAGTCAGTGATGCAGGAACGTGTCTGAAATCACATCCACAATGACTGCCCACAGTTACTCCATTTTGATTTTCTTAAATATGTCATGATAACTATCTTATGAATAGGTAACAGTAATGTTGGGTTTCTGTGGTGGCTCCATGGTAAAGAATCCACCTGCCAATGTAGGGGAGGCAGGTTCGATCCTCGGGTCAGGAAGATCCCCTGGAAAAGGAAATGGCAACCCACTTCAGCATTCTTACCTGGGAAATCCCATGGACAGAGAAGCCTGGCAGGCTACAGTACATGGGGGCACAAAGAGTTGGACACAACTTAGTGACTAAACAGCCACAAGTGCAATGTTAGTACAATGCATTCAAATACTTCGAAGTCTTTCACTTTCAAGGACAAAATACCTAGCATTAGATAGAGCATTCTTTTCAAATAAAGAGGGTATGTATTACAGTGATTGTCCTCAAAGTGATACATTCACAGCTGGTCATTGATTTAAATCCAGAATTTCAAACCCTTTTTGTCATTAGATCTTTTATTTCTCTAGTTCTCAATCTTGGCTGCATAATGGAAACACTTTGTAAAATTATAACTGGAACACCATCTACTGTGATTAAACCAGAATCTCCAGAGTGGTCACTGGACACAGAGAAAACAAGAGTAAAGGACAGTTTATTTTGATTTTTATCAATGGGGTAAAGTCTACTCAGAATAGAGTGCAAAGTGGATATAACTGATTGGCCTGCTTATATGGGAGAGGCCAAGGGTGAATTACCAGGGATTATTATGAAATCTTTAGACTTCATGCTGACAGCCATCTGAGTGAGAAGAGACGGCGTCAATGGATCTGGCTGTGGCCCTGGTGCTCTGCCTCTGCTCTCTGCTTCTCCTCTCACTCTGGAAACAGAGATCTGGGAGAGGGAAGCTCCCGCCGGGCCCCACTCCTCTCCCGATTCTTGGAAACATCCTACAGTTAGATGTTAAGAACATCAGCAAATCCTTAAATAATGTAAGTAGACTTTATGCTCCTCCAATGTCCTGAAAACAGTGAGTAAATTAAGCCAAACTAAAACAATTATATATATATACATAAACTTTGATATTTCCCATTTTGGTTTTTTTTTTTTTTAGCTCTGTCATTGCCATAAGAGAAACAAAATAATGTGTTTTGTGAGTAGAAGAGCATTGCTCTTTGAATGGAGCAATCAAAATAATAAGGTGTCAAAAGCTAGAGTATTGCTTCCCTTCTTTATATCACAGCCATTTGCTGTGATTTGGGGCTGAAGGTAAATTGGTAATGAAGTGTTTGGCAATAAAAAAATCTCCTTGCAGAAGACGTGTACTATATAAGCTGTGTATTTTGTTCAGATGGTCAATTCTATGAAAACAGAACTTTTCTGAAGAAGCACATTGGGCTTGGTATGAAGGAAATAGCTCTGTGTTCAAGACCAGCATGAGTGAGTGAAAGAAAGAAGTCGTCAGTCAGGGTCCAACTGGCGGCAGCAGCATTCATTTGGATTCTGCAGGAAGCTGCCGTCTGTATCCTGTGAATGCTGCAGGATGGAAGATGATGTTCTTCCATGAGATGCTGCATGTCCTGGCAATGCCTCTATGATGTGTCCTCTCTTTCTGTGTTAGTGACACCAGCGGATCTCAAACAAGGCTGGGCGTTAGAACCATTTGATCTTATTTTTTAAAATATAGAATTGTGTATATTCAGCAATTTGCAATAGCCTATAATGGAACAGAATTTGAAAAAGTAACATGTTTTATATTTATGTATTATATATATTATACATATGTATGTATATACATACATGTATGTATGTATACATATATATAAAACTGAATCATATATACACATGTGATACACATTGTACAATATGTATATATACAAACATATATACATACATATATGTGTATATATACATACATATATATGTATATAAAACTGAATCAGTTTGCTGTAATCTTGAAACTAGTACTGTAGTTTTGTAACAGTACTATAAGTCAACTATCCTTCAAACAATAATCATAGCATTCATCACAGGACTGGAGAATGAGACTTCTCATGGGAAGAACTCTACATGTAACTCTGAAGCAGTCAGCTGGGTGTTGGTTTAAAGGTGGGCTTTGAGGAATCATATATCATTCAAGGATCAGAAGTTGAACAAGGAGAGATTCAAATTTCAATCCTCTATATATAGTAACTCTGGGACACTGGCATGAAATGGAATTCCTTGACCATGGTTTCCTTATTTATAAGTGGAGCAAATAAACTTGCTGAAGGTGTTGATATGAGGATTAGTTGTGATTGTGTACCAATTACTTTGGTCATTGCCTGGCATTGCAGTTCATCCATTAGTGGAAGCTATAACAATCACCATCATGTTTAGGTATTGAATTCAGGAATATTTAGGCTGTATGTGGCAGAAGAAACACATAACTGTAGGATGATAACACGTTCTGCATCAGGCATAATGTATTATCAAATATTGACTTCTTTTGCTATTACATGCATCTCCATTCCCAGCTCTCAAAAGTCTACGGCCCTGTGTTCACTCTGTATTTTGGCATGAAGCCCATGGTGGTCTTGCATGGGTATGAAGCAATGAAGGAAGCTCTGATTGATCTAGGAGAGGAGTTTTCTGGAAGAGGCCGCCTCCCAGTGAATGAAAAAGTTAGAAAAGGACATGGTAGGTGTCCATGTGCGCATGCTCTACATTCAAAATGGGGATGAGGAGGATGAAAAAGAGGGATTTGAAGAGCCCTCCAGCAGAGCTGGATCCACCAGAAGGGCTGCCAACTGTAAGCTCACTCCTCCTTGCCTCGGGCAAGCCTCCCTCCTGTTAATAGTTTCTGTTCTCCTGGTAGGAATCCTTTTCAGCAATGGCAAGAGATGGAAGGAGACCCGGCGCTTCTCCCTCATGACCCTGTGGAATTTGGGGATGGGGAAGAGGAGCATTGAGGACCGAGTTCAAGAGGAAGCGCGTTGCCTTGTGGAGGAGTTGAGAAAAACCAATGGTGGGTGAGTCTATTATCTATAACTCTGACTTTAACGGACTGCTGTCTTCTCTAATGACGCCCTTGGAAACATTTCCGGAGTGGCCACATTGTTCCTATGGACCATGATTGCCAGCCCTTCCTTCGAAGTGGGAGGCTGTGAAGAAGAGGGAGCCGAGGGAGCTTTTGCGTAGCCATGCTGATCGTTTGGTGTACACCCATGGTTGTGCACACAGTGTGGATTTAAATATCACTTATCATACTTTCTCTGAACCTTGTTTTCACATCAGAAATACCAACGAATATTTCTGAATCATTTCCTGAAAAAGTGAGAAAAGAATATTTTTCTCATGGCGTAAATATGGATGGTCTATTTCAGAGCATTTCAGCAGGGAATAGTTGTTAACTGGACAGGGTGGGAATGACCTCCTCATACCCTTATGGAGCGTGAAACTAGTATCATGTACATCCACTTAATTAAACTATATTTATGTGTTCATCCTCACAGATTTGTCTGAGAGTACTTCCAGGGGCCAAACCTACAATTCTGGCCAATAGTAATGCCATATGATTTTAATCGTTTAGGGATATCTTATTGCAGTTCTCATCAATTATGATTTTTCTAAAAATCAACACGATTTTAAAATAGCAGCACTCATTATTTTCTGTTGCATAATACTCACTGTATTGATTTATATATCTTGAATAAATATTTGCTATGTCGTAAGTTACAAAATGTTTTATTTAACTAGATTTCAACATTTCAACACCTGCTTACCCTGTCTTCTCTAAGCCAAATTTGGCTCTCTTTTCAATTTTCAAACTTTGCCCCACTGTTATTGGACTTTGTAACAAATGTATGGTAATTATTTACCTTGCAGTACCAGGTGTAATCACCTATAAAGTGTTTGTTGCAATGACTCTAATTTTCAGCTTATATTACAAATTCCACTATTTATTTTTTTGATATTTATTTATTTATTTGGCTGCACTGGGTCTTAGATACGGTATTTGGGATCTAGTTCCCTGACCAAGAATTGAACCCAGGCCCCCTGCATTGGGAACATGGAGTCTTAGCCACTGGACCAACTTGGAAGTCCCAAATTCTGCTGTTTTAAATATTTTGGGATTATACTCCATAGTGTAGACACCAACTGAATATAGTAACCCACTTTATATTACTTTATGTCTTATGAACATCTGTTTATTACTTTTAGTCATAATTCAGAATATTTAATGACTGTATAATAAATATTTTCCTGCATGGTTTTGCTTTTTTTTTTTTTTTCATGAATAATCCACCACTGTTGATCATTCAGGTTGTTTCCAAGTTATTACTACTATGCTCAAAGGATCAAACATATATTATCTTTTTGTACTTGTCAAAGTATGTCCATTTAATAAATTTCCAGAAGTAAATTTGGTGAGTCGAAATTGATGTGCACTTAATCTGCCTGCGATGCAGGAGACCTGGGTTCAGTCCCTGGACTGGGAAGATCTCTTGGAGAAGGGTAAGGATACCCAGTCCAGTATTCTGGCCTAAAGAATTCCATGGGCTGTATAGCCCATGGGGTCACAAAGAGTTGGACATGGCTGAGTGACTTTCACTTCACTATAATTTAAGGTCCTTTACCAAATTGCCCATCAGAAATATACTTATCTCTGTCCAGTGTTTGGAGCTTCCTTCTCAATAGGCCTTTCAATCATTCTCAATTTGACTAGCAGTTTAAAATTGCAGTTCTTGGATTACTGAGGAAAAGTATGTATTCACTTGTCAAATGAATTTTCAATCTTCGTTTATGGTGACTTTTGCTGTGTAGTAACTTCTATTATTATGTTTTATGTAAACAAATATATCTGTTCTTTCCCTTATGATGTTTGTTCAAAGCTTTTTTCTTAATCTAGACCCTCCCTACACCAAGATGATGAAAATAGTCTCTTAAATGTTTCCTAAATTTTTATGGTTCTATACTTTAAATTTACACCTTTAGTTAAACTAGAGCATGTGAGTGTGTGTTTGTAATATGGAGGGAGGGTATAACTTGTTTGAATAGCTTTTTACTAGTTTTCAATTAGAATTTTATCATTTATGAAGTTATTGCCAGATTTCTTTTATGTTTGTTCATGTATGTGTTTATTCTTGTTCCTTCCTACAATAAACAGAGCTTATTTGTTCTTTTTTTTTTTCCTAACTGATGGGAAGATCCACTGAACTATAGTTGTAAAGTTGTCCTATTTTCTTGTTTTTCAAATAAATTAATTGAGTCACACCCTTACAGTGGAATCGTGATTGCAGATAATTATAATAATTAATCTGGAAGAAAACTTACATCTTTACTGATTGAGTTTCTCTATCTAGGAGCAACCCACACCTAATTGCTCATGTGTTTTTTTCTTTTGTGATTGAACTTTTCTTTCTTTTGGTTCTTTATACCTAGTTTTTTAGTTCTTTGGTTGACAGCAATAAAACTACTCTAATAAACCAAAAAATAAAAATAAAATAAAATTCTTTATCCTGTATTAAGTGAAACAAAAGTCAGCAAATCAGATTTAACCTGTGACTCACATATAGACAAAGAAATACCCACCCCCAAATTACCTGTTTTCCAAATTACCTCTGCCAGTCTAGCTAAAGTAAATGTTTTTTTTTTAGACTTAGGACCCTGGAACCTGGCACAGAAGCCCAAGATACATGTTTCTTTTATCTATGTCCTACCAATTCTTCCAAAATCTTTCAAAAATTTATAGTAAAAAAAAAAAAAAAAAAAAAAAAAACCCACCTAACATGAAATCTTACCATCTTAGCAAATTGTTCAGTGAATACTTGCTTACAGCACTGAGTTTGTTAACTATAATCATATTGTCATACAGCAGGTCTCTAGAACTTTTCATCTCACATGCCTGATACTCTGTACTCTTTGAACTATGACTCTCTGTTACCATACCAAAAGGAGTTCACTTCTCAGTGAGTGTTTAATCAGAGACAACTCCAAGAGTAATTAATTGCCATACAAATTGAAGTGTTTATTTGCATCTAGTAAAGGGAATCATTTTTCTGGCTTCCTGAACAAGGAAAGCTTTGTCTTTTTATCAGGGCAGGGGATGAATATTAGCAGGAAAGTTTTGTCATTACATATAAAGGTGGTCATAATTTCACAGACGCCCAGTGTGGAAACATGCTTCTTCATACATCTTGTGTTATGTTAATGGGCCTTAATCTCTGACTGCAGAGGAGATGTTCGCATTCACATGAAGCAAAGGTAGCTTTTGGACAGTTTTTGGTTTGTGTGCTCAGTCTCCAGTCTTGTGGTTGGGCCCAACCTGGTTTGAACTGGCTTTTGAGAAAAATCTCTTCCTGGAACCTTCTGTACCTTAAAAAAACAACACAACACCAACAAAGAAACCAGCATTTGTTGATACTCTTACATGAGCTCCCTAGGGACACAATGAGGTTTCTAGATCTCATTCTTTGCATGAGTTACTCAAGGGTAGAGGCCTACTGGAGTCATCTTCATTTCCTCTTCCCCCAGACTCTGGCAACTAGCATTCTGTTTTCTGTTTCTATGAGTTTGACTACTATATATATGTATATATATATATATACACACACACATGTATACATATATACATACATATATAAGTGGAATCATGCAACATTTGTTCTTCTGTAATCAGTTATTTTCACTTAGTACAGTGTGTTCACTTTTCATTCATGTTGTAGCATATGATGCAATCTTTCATTTTTATGGCTGAATAAAATTCCACTGTATCTATTTATCATATTGTCTCCCTTTTAAATAGCTTTATCTTGAAGTTCTAAGCAACATTGTACATTATCTAGTACAGATTTTCCATGACTTGAAAAAATTCAGAAAAATTCTTTATATGAATATAATTCATTCATATAACTGATACCCTGAGATTGCAGCTGATTGTTCTCTGGCTTTCTCCTCTTTTTTCTTTATATTTATTTAGTTTTGGCTGCACTGAATTTTAGTTGTGGCATCCTGGATCTTGATTGCAGTATGTGGGTTTCTCTCTAGTTGTGGCCTGTGGACTCTGTAGTTTGCAGCACGTGGGCTCCCTGGTTGAGATTCACAGGCTTAGTTGCCTTGTGGTATGTGGAATCTTAGTTCTCTAATAGATCCCACGTCCCCTGCATTGGAAGGTAAATTCTTAACCACCGGACCACCACTGGAAAGTCCCCAGTGTTTAATTTTCTACAGAATTTTCAGATGGATGATAATCAGCATTGACAATGTGAGTAATTAAATTATATGAAAATTCCATCTTTTAAAATTTTTTAAATTATTTTTTAATCAATTTCCTTCATTGAAGTGTAGTTGATTTACAATGTTGTGTTAATTTCTGCTGTAAAGCAAAGTGGTTTAGTTATACATATATATATATACATATATATGTATATATATATACATTCTGTTTAAAATATTTTTTCCATTATGGTTTACCATAGGATAACAAATATAGTTCTCCATGCTGTACAGTAGGACCTTGTTGTTTACCCACTTTATACATAACTCTTAACATCTTCTAACCCCAACTTTCCACTCCACTCCACCCCTCCATCAAACCCCTCCCCACTGGCAACCACCAGTTTGTTTTCTATATCTGTGATTCTATTTTTGTACCCACGATTTTTAAATTGCATTTTCATTTTGCTTCATGGCTTTGCTCTTAAATTCTAATTTAAAGGCAAAGAATGATAGGATTAGAAAGCAGTGGGAGCATTGCATGGCCCATTGAACTTGTACTCCAAAACCCCAGGTTTGAGTCCCAGTGTTGCCCCTATCTTACCATGTGACTCTGGCTGAATCTCTCCTGCTTCCAGGACCTTGTCCTCTTATTCTTTAAAATGGGCATAGTAATACCTAACAACAATAGTGTGAAATATATTCAGTGAGTTTAACTGAAGGGGCTTTGAAAATGCTGAGGTACCACACAAATACTACAAAATATAATTACTCAAGACCATGTCAAGTACAACCACTTCTTACAACTAATTGAAAGTTGCCCTTTTCCTTTTTTTTTTTTTTTCATTTATTTTTATTAGTTGGAGGCTAATTACTTCACAACATTGCAGTGGTACATATACACCATGGAATATTACTCAGCTATTAAAAAGAATTCATTTGAATCAGTTCTAATGAGATGGATGAAACTGGAGCCCATTATACAGAGTGAAGTAAGCCAGAAAGATAAAGAACATTACAGCATACTAACACATATATATGGAATTTAGAAAGATGGTAATGATAACCCTATATGCAAAACAGAAAAAGAGACACAGATGTACAGAACAGACTTTTGAACTCTGTGGAAGAAGGCGAGGGTGGGATGTTTCGAGAGAATAGCCCTTTTCCTTTTTTGAGCTTCCATAGTCCTTTTCCCAACAATTGCTTGTATTCAGATTTAGTGTTTGTATTGCATGGTGTGCCCCCTGCTGTTCTCTGCCAGTTCTGCATCTTGCCAGTCCAGGGGGATTGTAAACCACCCAAGGGATGCACTTATAGTCTCTCCTATTTCTCTTGAAAATAGTAGTTTTAAATATTTTCTTCTTTATCCCTTGGACAAAGGAACACTGAGTGAAGAGAGCACAAGTATTGTCAGTGGATATGATTTTAATATTTTTTAAAAAACGTTATTTAACTAGCTATTCAGATCAAGATGAAAGTGATGTGTTAATTTTATGCATGTTGAATATTGTGCTGTTAAGGGAATTTGTAGCAGAAATACTGACAAACTTTCTAACATAACCTTTACCTGTTGCCTCAAAGGCAAAATGTTTTTCACATGTATGCTTTAATGATGTGTTTAAATTGTTATTCTTTAGGGTTGCCCTGTGATCCCACTTTCATCCTGGGCTGTGCTCCCTGCAATGTGATCTGCTCCATTATTTTCCAGAACCGTTTTGAGTATAAAGATCAGATTTTTCTAGGTATAATGAAAATGTTTAATGAAAACGCCAGAATTCTAAGCTCTCCATGGCTGCAGGTGAGGCTAAGTTCCTTTCTTCTCGAGGAATCATTTCTGCCCTCTTCTGTGTGAGGTCCAGATCTCTCTTTGCACAAAGCTGTGAGGTGAATGTATGAAGAGCACAGTCCTGCCCAGAGCTTAGCATCGTGGAGTGCTCATCTGGGGTAGATGGCTGAGCCCTTTAAGAGCAGACAGGAAAGTACATGCCCAGAATAATACAGAACTGCAATTCAGTCCTGTTGACTCCTTTCAGTGGTTTTTCCATAAACTACTTCGGTGACTTCTCCAAAGCATGCCCACAGCAGTAGAAGGACCTCCAGACCCTTCTGGAAAGGATTCCATTGCCCACAAGGCTAGTCATTCAGTCTCCACTTAGTTACTGCTTCAGCATATTAATTGGCAGAAATATCTGCTTTGGGGAAGGAAGAGAAGATCTCCTTTAAGGTGGAGAGTGCTGCCAGTGGACGTTGACTAGGATAGGAGAGTTTGATACTTCAGTTGGCATCCTGACTGACAAAATAATTGCTTTGGGGATGACAAAATGATTGTTTCCTTGGTGTAGGAACCATAAACAAACCTCACAGGTGTACCCTGTGCTAAACTGACATGTTCTGCCCTCTGCCTAAAAGAAAATGGTGTGACCTCATAAAGGTCACTTAATTGCTCTGGTTCCCAGTTACTTTATCCATAAAATGTTGAGTTGTGTTTCATGGTGTCTTGTGAACCTTCTAGGTTCTAAAATACTGATTTTATGTTTGAGGCTACTAAACAGAAATAGAAACACCAGGAATCAGCTCTGTTTATATCAAGTTATCCAAATTCTCTTAACCTCTATTGTCATCTATAAAATGTAAATCCATCCCTTATTTCATGATTGTAGGGAAAACTTGTTGTAAAAAAATAATAAGATAATTGATATAAGGATAATTTTATACTATAAACATGATGTGTGAATATAGGAAATGATTATCATCTGTCATCCCTGGGTTGAATTTTCTTCCTCAAATACATCTATCAACATAGATACTGTGTATTGTGAAATAAATATTTCCTTCAATACAGAGACCATGTTATATTACTATTTTAACATGGCTGCTCACCAAGGATGGGCATATAGTATATAAATTTTCATAAAGTGTTCTCTATTTAATAAACTATTGTTTTCTTTTGTAGGTCTGCAATACTTTCCCTGTTCTCATTGATTATTTCCCAGGGAGCCATAACAAATTCCTTAAAAACTGTGCTAATTTAAAGAGTTATATTTTTGAGAAAACAAGAGAACACCAAACATCCCTGGACATTAACAATCCTCGGGATTTTATTGATTGTTTCCTAATCAAGATGGAGCAGGTAAAATGTTAATGACAACTCAATAACTTGATTGCTTATGCAGTTTGGGGGTTCATTGAATTTATTCGAGATAGTTCAGTGGTTTGACATTCTATGCTGACAAGTATTTGAATTGTGCATAAATCTAAAATAGTAAGAATCTATTGTGGAAGATATAACATTTAACTGTTTAATCAGTTGAATTTATTGATTCTACTCTTCACATACTAATAATATACCTATGGAAAGACAGAATGACAGGCAGGTGAAATGGAAACATTTAGAAACAAGTTAGAAAATACAAATATCGTGGTATGATATGATGATGGACATGATCGTTGCACACACTGTATGAGGAAATGGAAAAGAATGGCTTAATCTAGCTGAACTTTTTGCATGTCAGGTGGTTGGAAATAAATCTGAATATATTAGCACTGAAGGGCAAGGTAGGGAATTTCAGATGGGTGAATGCTGTATATATAATGCCGTATATATTGGCCCGTGATGGGAAAGAGTAGGTGGGTGGAAGAGAAGCCTTAATTTTGTGTGAAGTAAAATGAATTGGCAGAGATATGGAGTTGGAGTTACATGTCTTTGTGAGCATGAATTGTGCATCATGTGTTGAAGACTATTTTCCCCACATGAATCATCTCAGCGTCTTTGTCAAAAATCAACTGACCCAAAATATGAGGGTTTATTTGTGTAATTTGACATCTTTTCCAATAATCTGAATATCAGCCCTTACACTTTCATCTGATCATTTTAATTACTGATTGTTTTCTTTATTTTTTCTTTTTTAAATCAGAGACATCTCTTTGCCAGCATAGGTCCATATAGTTAAAGCTATGATTTTTCCAGTAGTCATGTATGGATATGAGAGTTGGACCATAAAAAAGGCTGAGTGCCAAAGAATTGATGCTTTCAAATTGTGGTGCTCGAGAACTTGAGAGTCCCTTAGATTGTAAGGATAGCAAATCAGTCAATCCTAAAGAAAATCAACCCTGAATAATCATTGGAAGGACTGATGCTGAGGCTGAAACTCCAATATTTTGGCCACCTAATATGAAGCACTGACTCATTGGAAAAGACCCTGGTGCTGGGAAGGATTGAAGGCAAAAGGAGAAGGGGATGGCACAAGATGAGATGGGTACATAGCATCACCGACTTAATAGACATTAATTTGAGGAAACTTTGGGAGGTAGTGGAGGACAGAGGAGCCTTGCCTGCTACAGTCCATGGGGTCGCAAAGAGTTGGACACAAGTTAGCAACTGAAAAACAATAGTTAGTTTCGAAGTTGAGAAGTGTGAGTCCTTTAATTTTTTCATTTTTAAGATTGCTTTGGCTTTTGTGTGTCTCTTGAATTTCCAGATGCATTTTGGGATAAACTTACCAATTTATGCAAAGAAATCAGTGGTGATTTTGATATGGATTGCAGGAAATATGTAGATCAACTTTTGAAGTAATGCCATTTTTAAATTGAGGTGAAATTTGCATCCATATAATTAACCATTTTAAATTGTACACTTTATTGATACTTAGTGCATTCACATTATTGTGTTACAATTAACTCATTCATTAAAATATTTTTTCATCACTTTACAGAAGCATATCATATCCATTAAATCATCACTGTCCATTCCCTCCACCCCATCATATGTCAACCTGTAGTCTATGTTTTGAGTCTATGAATTTTCTTGTTATGGATATAGTGTATAACAGAACTCACAGTATTGCCACTTTTGTCTCTAACTTCTTTCACCTAGTATGTTTTGGAGGTTTATCTAACTTATAGTATGTATCAGTACTTTGTTTTTCTCTTTTATGGCTGCATAATTTTTTATTTTATGTACATATGATAATTTTTATTCATTCATGTATTGTTGTTTCTTCATGGAGTGGAAGTGATGAGATGTGGTAATTTTATGTCTAATATTTTGAGGAACAGCCAAACTTTTTCACAGTGACTGCAGTATTTATATTCCCACTGGCAATTAAAGGTCTCTGTTTTCCGACATAATTGCCAGTACTTAATTTACAATTTCTTGTCACTATTAAAACTTGCCTAGTTAATATGAATGGTTTCTCATTGTAGCTTTAATTTACATTTCCCTAATGAATGATGAGGTCCCATCACCTCAAGGGAAATAGATTGGGAGACAGTGGAAACAGTGTCAGACTTTATTTCTTGGGGCTCCAAAATCACTGCAGATGGTGACTGCAGCCATGAAATTAAAAAACGCTTACTCTTTGGAAGGAAAGTTATGACCAACTTAGACAGCATATTAAAAAGCAGAGCCATTACTTTGCCAACAAAGGTCCATCTGGTCAAGGCTATGGTTTTTCCAAGGGTCATGTATGTATATGAGAGTTGGACTGTGAAGAAAGCTGAGCGCTGAAAAATTGATGCTTTTGAACTATGGTGTTGGAGAAGACTCTTGAGAGTCCCTTGGACTGCAAGGAGATCCAACCAGTCCATCCTAAAGGAGATCAGTCCTGGGTGTTCATTGGAAGGACTGATGCTGAAGCTGAAACTCCAATACTTTGGCCACCTCATTCGAGGAGTTGACTCATTGGAAAAGACCCTGATGCTGGGAGGGATGGGGGCAGGAGGAGAAGGGGATGGCAGAGGATGAGATGGCTGGATGGCATCACCGACTCGATGGGCATGGGTTTGGGTAGACTCCAGGAGTTGGTGATGGACAGGGAGGCCTGGCGTGCTGCGATTCATGGGGTCGCAAAGAGTCAGACATGACTGAGCGACTGAACTGAACTGAACTGAATGAATGATGATGTTGAACATATTTTTGTAGGATGTTTATGGGTTGTTATCTAGATCATGAAGATCTTTTTTGTTTAGTTCTATGTATTCTTGCCACCTCTTCTTAATATCTTCTGCTTCTGTTAGGTCCCTACCATTTCTGTCCTTTTTTGAGCCCATCTTTGCATGAAATGTTCCCTTGGTATCTCTCATTTTCTTGACGAGAACACTAGCCTTTCCCATTCTATTGTTTTCCTCTATTTCTTTGCATTGATCGCTGAGGAAGGCTTTCTTATATCTCCATGCTATTCTTTGGAATTCTGCATTCAAATGGGTATTTCTTTCTTTTTCTCCTTTGCTTTTCACTTCTCTTCTTTTCACCTCTATTTGGAAGGCCTCCTCAGACAGCCATTTGCTTTTTTGCATTTCTTTTTCTTGGGGATGGTCTTGATCCCTGTCTCCGATACAATGTCATGAATCTCCATCCATAGTTCATCAGGCACTCTATCAGATCTAGTCCCTTAAATCTATTTCTCACTTCCACCGTATAATCATAAGGTATTTTATTTAGGTCATACCTGAATAGTCAAGTGGTTTTCCCCACTTTCTTCAATTTAAGTCTGAATTTGGCAATAAGGAGTTCATGATCTGAGTCTTGTTTTTGGAATTCCAAAACTAGCCACCGGTGATGGAATTCCAGTTGAGCTATTTCATATCCTAAAAGATGATGCTGTGAAAGTGCTGCACTCAATATGTTAGCAAATTTGAAAACTCAGCAATGACCACCGGACTGGAAAAGGTCAGTTTTCACTCCAATCCCAAGGAAAGGCAATGCCAAAGAATGTTAAACTACCACACAATTGAACTCATCTCATACTCTAGTAATGCTCAAAATTCTCCAAGCCAGGCATCAGCAATAAATGAACCGTGAACTTCCAGCTGTCCAAGTTGGAACTAGAAAAGGCAGAGGAACCTGAGATCAAATTGCCAACATTCGGTGGATCATCAAAAAAAAGCAAGAGAGTTCCAGAAAAACTTCTGTTTCTGCTTTATTGACTATGCTAAAGCTTTTGACTGTGTGGATCACAATAAACTGTGGAAAATTCTGAAAGAAATGGAAATACCAGATCACCTGACCTGCCTCTTGAGAAATCTGTATGCATGTCAGGAAGCAACAGTTAGAACTGGACATGGAACAACAGACTGGTTCCAAATCAGGAAGGGAGTATGTCAAGGCTGTATATTGTCACCCTGCTTATTTAACTTACATGCAGAGTACATCATGAGAAATGCTGGGCTGGAGGAATCACAACCTGGAATCAAGATTGCTGGGGGAAATATCAATAACCTCAGATATGCAGATGACACCACCCTTATGGCAGAAAGTGAAGAAAACTAAACAGCTTCTTGATGAAAGTGAAAGAGGAGAGTGAAAAAGTTGGCTTAAAGCTCAACATTCAGAAAACTAAGATCATGGCATCCGGTCCCATCACTTCATGGCAAATAGATGGGGAAACAGTGGCTGACTTTTATATTTTTGGTCTCCAAAATCACTGTAGATGGTGATTGCAGCGATGAAATTAAAAAACACTTACTCTTTGGAAGGAAAGTTATGACCAACCTAGACAGCATATTAAAAAGCATATTACTTTGTCCACAAAGGTCCATCTAGTCAATGCTATGGGTTTTCCAGTAGTCATGTATGGATATGAGAGTTGGACTATAAAGAAAGCTGAGTGCAGAAGAATTGATGCTTTTGAACTGTGGTGTTGGACAAGACTCTTGAGAGTCCCTTGGACTACAAGGAGATCCAACCAGTCCATCCTAATGGAGATCAATCTTGGGTGTTCATTGGAAGGACTGATGTTGAAGCTGAAACTCCAATACGTTGGCCACCTGATGCAAAGAGCTGACTCATTTGAAAAGACCCTGATGTTGGGAAAGATTGACAGCAGGAGGAGAAGGGAATGACAGAGGATGAGAGGGTTAGATGGCATCACCGACTCAATGGACATGAGTTTGGATGAACTCCGGGAGTTGGTGATGGACAGGGAGGCCTGGCGTGCTGCGGCTCATGGGGTCGCAAAGACTTGGGCACAACTGAGCAACTGAACTGAACTGAACTGTGGGTTGTTACCCATTTTTATAGCTCCTTTGGAAAAATATTATTCAAGTTCTTTGCCATTTTAAAATTGTGTTGCTTGTCTTTATCTTTGAGCTGTAAAATTTGATATTTTGTGCATTATGCCCTTACATATATATAAAATGCCAGTATTTTTTTTCAGTTTTTTTTTCTCAATTTATAGTTGTCATTTCAGATCTTCGATTATGTCTTTTGATACACAAATATTTTTACTTTGATACACAACATTTTTTACTTGATGAGTCCAGCATATGTATCAGACAAATACATATATAAGACAAATATATACACATATATTTGTAACTTTGGTGTCAGATCTAAGGATCTATTGCCAAATTTGTGTCTGTGAAGATTTACCACTGTTTCTTCTAAGAGTATTATATGTTTAGCTCTTACATTAAAGTTTTCATCTATTCTGAGTTACTTTTTGTGTATGAAGTGAGGCTGACTTAACTTCACTCCTTTCCTTGAACTTACCTAGTTGTTTCAGCACCATTTCACAGGTAGTAACAAAATAATTTTGATTCTTCCCTTCCATTCCTTGTATCAGGCTATCATTCTTCCCACTTTTATATAAGCATATATATTTGTATGACATATTCATAAGCATTATCCAATTAAATTCATTGTTATTATTTTGAACAAACTTTTAGCTTTGAGATCAATTAAGAACAAAGAAAATACCTTTTTTTAACCTTCACTTATTCTTTGTAGCTCTTCATTTATATAGATATGTTTCTCACCTATGTGATTTTCCTTCTCTCTGAAAAATTCTTTTAACAGTTCTTGCAAGGTGGTTCTACTGGCAACAAATCCTCTCAATTTCTGATTTTCAGGCTTTTTTCCCCCCAAGAAAGTCTTCATTTCTCTTTCCCTAATGAAGTATCATTTTGCAGGGTTCACAGTCCTGGTTGGTGATTTCTTTCTCTTGATGCTTTAAATATTTCACTCCACTGTCCTTTTGCTTCTGAGGTATGTAAGGAGAAGTTGGAATGATTCTTCTTATTGTTATTTAATAAGTAAGATGCTCTTTCCCTCTATTTTTCAGAATTTTAAAATATTTATTTATTTAGGTAATATGAAAATATATGCCTCGGTGCAGGAGCTTTTGGATTATGTTTTGCATTTTTTATATATATTTAGTTTATGTTCCTTAAATTTTCTTAATTGGTGGTTTAGTATGTGATATTAATTTGGGGGAAATTCTCAGTCATTATTGTTTCAAACATTTCTTTCTGTTCCTTTTTCTCTTTTTTCTCCATCTCCAGCCACGAATATGTTACACATTTTGAACTTGTCTCATAGTCCTTGGATATGCTTGTTTTCTCTTTTTTAAAAGTCTCTGGTCTATTTGCATTGGTAGTTTCTGTCGAGATTTCCTCAAGATAGAGATTCTTTCTTCAGCTGTGTCCCATGTACTGAGAAGCCCATCAAAGGCATTCTTTATTTCTGTTACAGTGTGTTGATCTCTAGCATTTCTTTTTTATTCTTTTTTAGGATTTCTATGTCTCTCCTTACATTTCCAATCTGATCTTGCATGGTTTCTACTTTATCTTTTAAATCCATGAGCAGAGGAATATAATTTTATGTCCTAGTCTGATAATTCCACATCCCTGTCATGTCTGGTTTTGAGGCTTTCTCTGTCAAATTCTGGTTTTTGCCTTTTGGTATGCCTTGTAATTTCTTGTTGAATGGTGAACATGCTGTGCTTGGTGAAAGGAACTGTTACAAACAGTCATTTAGTAATGTGATGGTGACATGTGGGAGGAGGACATTCTATAGTCCTATGAATCGGTCTCATACATTAAACAAACCTTTGCTTCTGGACTGTAGCTTCACACGTGTTTTTCTCTTTCCTTAGGTGGGAAAGGATAGGTTTAGTAGACTAGAGTTGAATATTTTTCTTCCCTCATATGGAATGCTAGAGCTGACTGGATTATTTCCCTTTCCTTCAGTCAGTTAGGCTCTGATAATACCCCAGTAGGTGAGGCTAATGATTAGCTAGTTTCTGTTGAGGGCAAGGTTTCTTAAGAAGAATCGAGTGCTCTGATATATTTTAAAAACACTCCTTTTAAAAAATAAAAACACTCCTTTTGCCCTTCCCCTGCTGGAAGCATAAAGGTTTTTTTGTTTGTTTGTTTTTTCTCCAGCTGTACTTTGAGAATTTGCTAAAGCTCCTAGAGATAAATCTCAAAAAAATTTGATAGTCCCTGGAAGATGGGGTCACCCTGTCTCTCAAAGTTGTTCATGCTAAACCTTGAGCGATTTCTTTATTACAATTCAGATTTTTCCTTCCCTGATACTTGTTCTAATGGTTCTTTTCACTCATTGAAGCTCCTTTTGGTAAGTCTGACTCCCTGTATTCCCCTGTCAGCCTCTCCAGTCTAGGGAGCATTGGTGTTCCCTTGGTGCTCAACACTCTTAAGAGTCTTTGAAAAGTTTATTTTTTGGTCTGCTCAGCTTTTGAATTGTTTTTAGGAATGGAGTTGAAGCTTCCAAGGTCTTTACATGTAGAACTATCAGATTTATTTTTCTACATTCATATATTTGTGAATTTTTAATTTTTCATTCTGCTATTGATATTTAGGGGATTTTCAGGTGGCTCAGACCATAAAGAGTCTGCCTGCAATGCAGGAGACCTGGGTTCGATCTCTGGGTCAGGAAGATTCCCCTAGGGAAAGAAATGCAATCCACTCCATTATTCTTGCCTGGAGAATCCCATGGGCAGAGGAATTTGGCGGGCCATGGGGTCACAGAGAGTCAGACACGACTTCACTTTCTTTCTTTCTTCTATTAATGTTTAGCCTCTTTTTACTGTGGTCAGAGAAGATAAGTTGTATCATTGAGTTGGTTGGGTCATGAAGATCTTTTTTGTATAGTATGTGTGTTCTTGCCACCTCTTCTTAATATCTTCTGCTTCTGTTAGGTCCATACCACTTCTGTCCTTTATTGAGCCCATCTTTGCATGAAATGTCCCCTTGGTATCTCTAATTTTCTTGAAGAGATCTCTAGTCTTTCCCATCCTATTGCTTTTCTCTATTTTTTTGCACTGATCACTGAGGAAGGCTTTCTTATCTCTCCTTGCTATTCTTTGGAACTCTGTATTTAAATGGGAATATCTTTCCTTTTCTCCTTTGCTTTTCACTTCTCTTCTTTTCATAGCTATTTGTAAGGCCTCCTCAAACAGCCATTTTGCTTTTTTGCATTTCTTTTCCGTGGAGATGGTCTTGATCCCTGTCTCCTGTACAATCTCACGAACCTCCATCCATAGTTCATCAGGCACTCTATCAGATCTAGTCCCTTAAATCTATTTCTCACTTCCACTGTATAATCATATAAAAAAGTAGAAACATCTAGTCCATTCTAAAATCAATCAGTCTTGGGTGTTGATTGGAAGGACTGATGCTAAAGCTGAAACTCCAATACTTTGGCCACCACATGTGAAGAGTTGACTCATTGGAAAAGACCTTGATGCTGGGAGGGATTGGGGGCAGGAGGAGAAGGGGACAACAGAGGATGAGATGGCTGGATGGCATCACCGACTCGATAGACATGAGTTTGAGTAAACTCCGGGAGTTTGTGATGGACAGGGAGGCCTGGCCTACTGTGATTCATGGGGTCGCAAAGAATCGGACACAACTGAGCAACTGAACTGAACTGTACAGAACTGTGATGCTGAAGAAGGCTCTTGAGAGTTCCTTGGATGGCAAGGAGATCAAACCAGTCAATCTTAAAGGAAATCAACCCTGAATGTTTATTGGAAGGACTGATGCTGAACCTGAAATTCCAGTACTTTGGCCACCTGATGCACACAGCCAACTCATTGGAAAAGACCCCAATGCTGGGAAATACTGAGGGCAGAAGGAGAAAAGGATGACAGAGAATGAGATGATTGGAGGATGAATCATCTCAGACGATGAATGGTATCACTGATTCAGTGGACATGAACTTGTGCAAACTCCAGGAGATGGTGGCAGAGAGGGAAGCCTGGCATGCTGCAGTCCTTGGGGTCCCAAAGAGTTAGATGCGACTTGGTGACTGAGCAACAACAACAATAGTCGTTTTTGCTTTTCTATTTGCCTACATACTTATTTTTAACAAGGAACTTTATCAACCTGGCTTTGAATTATTGCCTCCTATCTTTGGTTTTGTTAACCAGGAACTCCTTACCCTTTATTTTGGGGTGTCTTATAGCTCCTATTTTATGGAGGGATAGTTTTGCCACATACAAAAGTCTTGGTGGACATAATTACCATCAAGATTTTAAATATATCTTTCCACTGATTTTTTGGCCTCTACAGTTTTTGTGGAAAAATTGAAATGTTATCATATGGATGATCCTTTGTATATGACAAGTTACTATTCTCTTGATGCCTTGAACATTCTCTCCTTTGCTTTGGCTTTTGACAGTTTTATTACAATATGCCTTACTGTGAGTCTGTTTGGTTTTATCCTTCTTGGAGTTTAACTTTTTGGATTTCTAGATTCAGGTACTTCGCAAAATTTTGGAAGTTTTCAGTCATTCTTATTTTAAATACGTATTCCTTCCTGATCTCTCTTCTGGGACTCTATAAAGTGGATGTTACTACAATTGATTGAGTTCCATGGGTCCCTTAAGATCTGTTTATTTTTCTTTATTCTTTTTTCTTTCTGATAATCACACTGCAAATTTTTATTCTTTCTTCAGGCATGCTGTTTCTTTCTTGAGTTTCCTGTAGTCTATTATTCAAACTTTCTGGTAAAATTTTAAATCTTCAAGGATTGCATTTTTTTTAGCTCCAAGACTCTGTTTGGTTTATTTTTATAGAAACTTTCACATTATTCTGTACTTGTTCATATACTTTTCAGATTTTCTTTCATTCTTGATGATTTTCATCGGTTGTTGCATATTTAAGGCATTTATCTAAAAGTTTTTATTTAGTAAGTCCATGCCTGGACTTCCTCAGGAATGATTTGTGTCAAATTGGTTTTTTAGCTGCTAGTGTTTCATGCTTCTTCCTTTTTTGTATACTTTGTAACTTTTTAATTAAATTATTCCTAGGAAAAGGACAATCAAGAACTTGTGTATATGGCTGAAAACTTGGCAAACACTATATTGGATTTGTTTGCAGCTGGGACAGAAACAACAAGCACCACACTGAGATATGGGCTCCTCCTCCTGCTGAAACACCCTGAGGTCACAGGTATGATAACATGGTGGGCAGGGTGACTGCAGAAGAGATGAGAAAAGATGCTTGAAAGTATTCCACCTTGTTTCTCTCAGAAAACTATTTAAGTCTCTGAGCAGCTTCATTTTTCTCAAATTTAATGAAGGGATAGCAATGTGACATCTTTACATAATATGAGATGACTAAGAGGAGTGAAGACTCTGTGAATGGTAAGAACATCAACACTGTAGCATCTGAATTTCATGGGAGGTCATGTGTAGCAGGCATGGCCAGCATGAATTGACCTGGAGCTGCATATTGGTTTTATCATGGAAATGTAACTGTGATGGCCCTTCATTCTGAAAATGAGATGTTCCAAACAACAGTGTCTGAGGACTACTCGGTGGTCTAGTGTTTACAACTCCACCTCCAATTCACGGGGTATGGGTTCAATCCCAGTTTGGAGAGCTAAGGTCCCATGTGCTGTGGAGGGTGGCCAAAAGTCAAAACAAAAGAAAAAAAAAAAAGCCAGTGTTGGGAAAATAGAAATGCTCCTTACTGAAGCATCATTGGACATTATAGAAATTTAGTGAAGCTGCCTGATATAATTTCCACAGTCTAGGAAGTTCTCTAAAGAGTTAGATTGACAATAAATTGGCTTAAGATATTTATGTAAAGGAATTTTATTGGTCCATAAGTTTCTTTTCAGAAGAGTGGTTATTGCCAAAAAATGCATTTTGAGGAGTCAAGAATTTTATCTTTCACAACAACTTTTTGTTAGAAATTAATTTTTAAAGGATTATGGCTATGCGTCACTGTTTAGAAACATACATTACCTTGATTAGTGTCAGAATAGCCCTGAAATGATTATAACATATAAGAATTAACCTTTTAAAGTTGGAGAAGAGGAGGTCAAGAAGCAGCCAACAAATATTCAAAAAATTTCTGAAACACAGAGAGCATATTGAGGGGTGACAATGAAGTCAGTAGAGAGGATGAAGTTGTTTAGTCACTGAGTTGTGTTCAGCTCTTTGCAACCCCATAGACTGCAGCATGTCAGGCTACCCCATCCTTCAGTATCTCCCAGAGTTTGCTCAAATTCATTTCCATTGAGTCAGTGATGCTATCTACCCTCTCATCTTCTGCTGCTCCTCTCTACTTTTGGCCTCAATCTTTCCCAGCATCAGGGTCTTTTCCAAAGAGTTGGCTCTTTGCATCAGGTAGCCAGAGTATTGAAGCTTTAGTTTCAGCATCTGTCTTTCCTTTGAGTATCCAGGGTTGATTTCCTTTAAGATTAACTTGTTTGATCTCCTTGTAGTCCAAAGGACTCTCAAGAGTCTTCTCCAGCACCACAATTCAAAACCATCAATTCTTCAGTGTTCAGCCTTCTTTATGGTCCAACTCTCACATCCATACATGACTACTGGAAAGGCCATACCTTTGACTATATAGAATTTTGTCAGCATCATGATGTCTCTGCTTCCTATTACTCTGGCCTGGTTTGTCATAGTTTTCCTTCCAAGGAGCAAGCGTCTTTTAATTTCGTGGCTGCACTCACCATCTGCAGTGATTTTGGAGCCTAAGAAAATAAAATCTGTCACTGCTTTCACTTTTTCCCCTTCTATTTGCCATGAAGTGATGGGACTGGATTCCATGATTTTATTTTTTTGAATGTTGAGTTTTAAGCCGACTTTATCCCTCTCCTCTTTCACCCTCATCAAGAAGTTCTTCAGCCTCTTCACTTTCAACCATGAGAGTGGTATCATCAAATGAGGAGAAGTCAGTTATATTCTTATAGCCCTAAAAGTTCTGAATTGGGAAGTACCTAGTTTCAAAAAGGATGAATGGAGACAAAGGCTGATAAAAGTAGCTCTCCCAGCCACAAGTCTTTGATAACTCCTTTTATCAGGTAACTTTGATTCTCCAATAGGATGAGAGAGGTTTGCTGTCTAGAAAAATGGAATCTAAGAGGTCCTACACTCAGGATGCTTGGCTGAGACAGGGGAAAAGAGTGAGGTCACAACATAGAGGAAAGATTAGGGAAGATCCACTTCTTGAATTCAGAGATTCTTAGTTCCTTTCTCCAACCTATTTCCTGAAATTCAGCTGCCAGAGAAAAACTCCAGAGTGAGCACTCTGGAGAAAAGATTTCCAAGTTTTGCCATCTAGATAGAAAATTATCTTAACATGTCTCACAGAGTGAATGAAATAAAAACATCCTTCCCAAGACACAAGGTCACGAAATTTCAGAACCCCAGGATGAAAGAGAAAATCACTAAAACTTTCAGAGAGACATAGCAGATCATAGATAAAAGATTAGAGTTCACAACAGCATCAGAATTCAAGAGTAACTATCAAACTGAGTATTATTTTTTAAAGGGTTTTTTCAGTCTAGAATGTTTGTCACAGTTTTTTTCCACTCTTTCCCCTTTCTCATGCAGATGCCTGAAATCATATCGAGGAAGTCATGGGCTCCGGGGATTTGAAAAACTCATGAAGGAGAGTGAAAGTGTCAGGGCTATTGATAGATAGCGAGCCTGGAAAATATCCACAGCTAAATGGATTAGGTGGATAAAGCAGGTGTGAGGAGAGACACCAAGAGCAAAAGAGAGGTGGTGGAATATCTGTAACTTCTGAATAATAAGTAAATTATTATTAGGAGTTTGAAGCATCTGCCTCAGTGTTAGGAAACAATCCTAAATCAAGATACAAAGTTGTTTGAATTGAACTAAAATAATATGGTTAGGTCCAAGAAAGTACCAAAAAGGAACATAATCATAATTTTCTTACCAGGAAGCAATGTTTATTTAGTCAGAATGCTGTTAGAGTGAATATTCTAATAACCAAAAATTGTGATGTAAATATATTTGGGAAATGGACTAAGGGGATTTGTGTGTGTGAGTGTGTGATTTTGTATGCTCTCATGCCAGGACATCAGATTATTGTTTTAAAATTTGCAAGTTAAAAATAGAAACAAAGAGGTATTATTTAGAAATAAGACATGAATTTCAGAAGAAGCTGCTAAAATGCTCCAAGTGGTGGCATTTGGCAACAGGAGGATAAAGTGAATACCATTGTAAACTGTTCACGCAAAATACACAAATACAGTAAAACACATATAAGTTAAATTTTAACCTATATTATTTTGATATCAAATTAATATTTTATTATTGTTTGTTTTTTGAAGGACAATATTTTTTAATTAATTAATTAATTTTAAATGGAGGCTTATTACTTTACAATATTGTGGTGGTTTTTGCCATACATTGACATGAATCAGCCACAGGTGTACATGTATCTCCCATCGCCAACCCCCTCCCACCTCCCTCCCCATCCCATCCCTCTGGGTTGTCCCACTGCACCTGCTTTGAGTGCCTTGTTTCATGCTTCGAACTTGGACTGGTGATCTATTTCACATACAGTAATATACATGTTTCAATGCTATTCTCTCAGATCTTCCCACCCTCACCTTTTCCCACAGAGTCCAAAAGTCTGTTCTTTATATCTGTGTCTCTTCTGCTGTCTTGCATATAGGGTCATCGTTACCATCCTTCTAAATTCCATATGTATGCATTAATATACCATATTGGTGTTTTTCTTTCTGACTTACTTCACTTTGTATAATAGGCTCCAGTTTCATCCACCTCATTAGAACTGATTCAAATGTGTTCTTTTTAATCGCTGAGTAATATTGCATTGTATATATGTACCACAACTTTCTTATCCATTAGTCTGCCAATGTAAAGTTTTTACTTTATATTTTGTTTATATTTGAAACATTCCATCATTTCTCTTTGTTTTATCATGTATGCTAATATAGAGATATGTATAGATGTATCTTAAGCCAGGCTTGTAAGAGACTTGTGTCTCTACTATGGCCATTACCTCTCTATGTTTAGGTTCATTTCTGGTCTTGTAGTTTATGTGTATAATGATGTTGAAAGTGAAAGAAAGTGTTAGTCGCTCAGTCGTGTCCCTTTGAGACCCCATGGGCTGTAGCCCACCATGCTCCTCTGTCCATAGGATTTTCCAGGCAGGAATGCTAGAGTGAGTAGCCCATTTCCTGTTCCATGGCATCTTCCCAAACCAGGGATAGAACCCAGGTCTCCTACTTTGCAGGCAGATTCTTTAACATCTGAACTACTAGGGAAACCCATAATGCTGTTGGGACACCTTCATAATGCCTCATGTATCCCTGAATTGGTATGGAATATGGGTGTACATTTTCTTCTTTCTCCATCCTTCTTACTTATCTCTTATCAGCTAAGGTCCAAGAAGAGATTGACCGTGTCATTGGCAGACACCGGAGCCCCTGCATGCAGGACAAGAGCCACATGCCCTACACGGATGCTGTGATCCATGAGATCCAGCGATACGCTGATCTGCTCCCCACCAGTCTTCCCCATGCAGTGACCCGTGACATTAAATTCAGAAACTACCTCATCCCCAAGGTAAGACTGGTTTCTCTTATACTGACCTCATTGGTTTCATAGTTCCTATTTACAGAGTATGGGCACAACCCTCGATGAACACAAGGTGAGAGAAGTAAAAGTAGTCTTGTGTGTGGTGGCTTGATGGGTTGTGTGTTGCTTCCAGTTTAATTTGTAAAGCTTTGTAATAGATTTTGACAGGCAGCATGCAAGACTTCCACACTTTTTGTTTCTTTTATATTGTTTGTCTAACCATAGCTGTCCACATTTCCAACTGAATGTTAGTATCAATTTGTCCATTTACCAAAATACTCTGCAGGGATTTTCTTTTAGAAAGGTGACATTTTAGATCAATTTAGAAAGACTGAATATTATGATATGAATATGATATAGTCTCCTTGTTTTAAAGGGCTTTCTGTAATGTTTTTCAATAATTTATTCCAGGCACTGGCTTGAATATTTTGGGGATAATTTTCCCAAGGTGGTTATAGTAGTTATAAATTTTTTAAATGCCTTTTCCATTTTTTCATATATAATATCAAAATAGAATTGATTTTATCATTTTTATGACCTTATATATAGCAAACTTGCTAAATTTAAAATCATTTCTGAAAATTTCTCTCT